>NW_026127354.1:0-24330 GCF_022985175.1 Labeo rohita | reverse complement strand
GACTTCTTCATTAATGAATGAAACTCCCTGCGCCTCACAGTCGCCCTCCCCTAGCGTCACTCGCCAGTATATACAGGTATAAGTGATTAAGTAGGCATCATTAAACACTATACAAAACTTTAGTTTATGTTAAAGCACCCGTATACTTAATAAATGATAACAAATAATAATAATAAAAATAAAAAATACACTGTTTGACTTTATACCTCTACACTAACTGTAGAGTTTAGCTCTTATTTCATAAAGTTCATAAAGCTTTTAGTTACATATTATGTGTAGATGAGTTTTTTTTATAGTTTTGTAAATATTGCTGGCAATTTGTCAGTGGATGAACGGAAGTAAACTATTTAACCTAAATGTATGGGCTGTACTGTTAAACGGCGACGTCACTTACATGGAGCGTGAAAATGAGCTCAAATAATTTTAAACACGTTTTGATCACACTAAAAAGATATTGATAAAAATTGTACTGTGATTTCAGGAGCGTCAGTAAGTTATGTATTATGTAAGAAGGATTTGACTTCCAAACTGTCACGGACACAAGACAGGTATTTAAACAAAGGTATGTTTATTTAATCACAGCAGAGCAAAACGTGAAGCAGAGGAGATTCCGGCAGAGGCGAGTGGATCTGATAGGACTTGACTTCGACTTGAATGATGATAGAATGATGATACTTGATACTTTGTTGCAGGATGACTGGACTGGATCCGATGGCTGACGGAACACACACACACTGCTGACTGGACTGGAGAGACAAGGACGACAGGACTAGAACACAAGAGAAAACAGATAAGTATTCGCAGGTAGGTATAGTTTGTGACTTCTTGATGATAGGCACAAAGAGTCCGCTTCGTATGAACGAGCCCGGACAGAGACTGAAGTGTGGTGTGTGCTTAAGTAGGTTGACTGGTGATTAGGTGCAGGTGCTGTGAGTTAGAATTCCGGTGATTGAGATCGCTGGGTGTGAGTGATGGAAGAGCCTGGCCAATCCGTGACACAAACAAACTGTGATGTGATACTGTATGCAGATTATTATTGTGCATTTCACCTATTTCACATATTCCAGTTTGTTTATTTCTAATAATGCTGACCTTGTATATTACATATTGTTGGCTCTGTGACAAATTGTTTATGTTTCTAACATTAGATTCTTCCATGCTGATGGCAGTACTGCAGTAGAGTTGGAGCGGACCTCCTGTTGAAGAGCATCTCCAATGTGCTATGAACCATCTGACTAGAAAGTAAAACCTCAAACATACATAACCATTTATTACTTTTTTTTTTTTTTTTTAAAGTATATATCAATTAAATATACTTTTTTATCTTGTATGGCCTACAAGGCCATCTCGTTTAACTCATTAAGGATACTTGGCATATGTAGCACGCCCACTGTCCAGTGGGCAGTACTGCAGTGAAATCTATGTGACAGAAATAATGAGACGATCAAAGTTGCGTTGTTTTTCAAAGCTGAACCGCTCTAGTAATGACTTTATTACAATCATTTAACCACAATGTCTTGTAACTTCATGAATATCTCCATACAGCAATAATAATCCTTGAAGTCTATACATGTGATTCAGCAAAATCAATAAACAGTGTTTTCTGCATAACCAAACCCTTGTCTTGGCTCGTTCTTTATGCTTCCACTTTTTATTCAGTACATCCATAAAACATATTACTGGAATCTAATACTTATTCCACATAAATTGACATAACCATTAGACTGTTTCTGTAAGTTTCATATAAATTAAGCATTTGACCAAACGTCCATATAAACATTAAATGTATTAATCAAAGTATAATTCGTTTGAACTGAGCTAGCTCTCCGTAATACAAAAATAAACAACTACATTTGATGAGTTTAACAAATATTTTTAACCAATACTGTATTCATACAAAACGAAATAATTAGTAATATCCCTTTTGTAAACTTTAACACAAAAAAACGTAACAGTAGTATGGGATTTCAGCGTGCTGGAGCATTTTTGTTACATTAAAAGTTAATATATAACACACCCGGACCGTTAACGGCCGTTATGATGAGCGGATACAATCTCCGCTATTAATTAACTCTTAAACCGCACTTTAGCTCACGTAACCGCGAGAAACACTTTAGTAACATATTTTCTTTACAATGTATAAACTTTTTGACAGAATTTACCCACCTATGTGACAGAAATAATGAGACGGTCAAAGTTGCGTTGTTTTTCAAAGCTGAGCCGCTCTAGTAATGACAGTCTCTTTCTTGCGGCTTTCCGTTACCATAGTAACCCTGGACCACGCAACACCATACCGTCCACTCAGGATATTTCATGTCATACAGCATTAGTTGTAACAATCATAAAGACAATTGTCAATACATATGAGCAGATAGTACATGCATAAAGACCTATATAATAAATTGTAAGGAATAAATATACATACATATAGATATATATATATATATATATATATATATATATATATATATATATATATATATATATATATATATATAAACACGTGACCAAACATTTAGGGTGTCACATATACAGCAACCTACAGAGGGGCCCAACGTAATGAGAAAACAAGACGCAGATAATAACAACAACAACAACAACAACAACAAAAAGTACTGAGCACTGTGAATCTAAGAGACTCATTTTATAGTTATAACAATCATTGTTGATGTTAAAATTGTATTACAGTGCAGTTTGTGAAGACAGACAAACGAGATGCTGTGTCAACCTGGACAGAAGTCAGTTTCAGATCCACCTTCCACACAAGACTTCTAATATGGATTGCTGTCTACTAGCATATTATTTGTTCTCCTCAGAATTTAATGCATGCAGACATTACTCAGGAACATGAACACAAATATTGCAAGGATAGGGAATGTGCCATATTTCAGATATGAAGGTTAATTGCTCTTAAGCATTAAAAAATATATTTTTACTGTTTTTTTTTTTCTTTCTCAAAGCACCTATAAGCCAATTCATACTGGATCTCACGAGTCAAAGCTGAAAACCCCTGGTTTAGATAATTCACTTCTTTACAACCTTGTTTCTTTTTGGGGTTGTACTGAATTCTGTGACCCACCTAATTTTGTGAACCTAGGCACTGCAGTGAGCTAATCTGACCTACTACTAAACCTGACCCTCTAGTCCTACCATTTTTGCCATATTGATTATCATTTGTATAACCATAGTTAAAACTATGTTTTTGTAGCAAAACCATTATTAATTTGTGGTTACCATAAAATATTTTAAATGTTTCTAAACTACCCTTGGCACTAGCTCTTTACTGGGGCAGTAACCTCAAAGGTGCACCTTCTCTACTCCTAAAACCCAGGAAGCATACTAATACCATATACAAGTACACACGCATTAAGGGTAGATAAGGTAGAAAGGGTACCTGATGAAAAACAACCTGTTACATGCGTACTAAAATTACTTAAAATAAAAATTAATAAAATTATTCTTATTATTATTATCATTATTAATCATTATTACAGTGGTTTTTGCTACAAATATTAAGGTAAAATAATGTTCCTGTAGTTAACCATGGTAAAAGGAAGCAAGCTGAAAAAGAGAGAGAGTGTTAACCATGGTAAATATGTTGTTACTGCAGTTTTACTACAAATATGTGAAAAATGTGGTTACTGTAGTAAAACCATGGTTATTTTTTTTGTAAAAGGCTGCCAGGCTGTTGTACCCCTAAAGGTGAAACTTTAGCACAAATAGTTAACTAATTAAATACATATTTCATGTACACTATACTGTTCAAAAGTCTGAGGTCGGTACGGTCTTTAACCATGCTAACCAAGGCTGCACTTATTTTAACAAAAATACAGTAAAAACAGCAATATTAGGAAATATAACTATTAAAATAACTATTTTCTATTTTAATATTTTGAAAAATGTAATTTAAAAAGCATCTGTGATCAAAGCTGAAGTTTCAGCATTATTACTCCAGTCTTCAGTGTCAAATGATCCTTCAGAAATCATTCTAAAATCATTTGCTACTCAAGAAGCATAATTTCTGATTATTATCTATGTTGAAAATAGTTGTGCTGCTTCTATTGCCCTATTAGAACATACACTGTACGCGAACCTTGAGAAATTCATTGTTTTTGTTGCTTTATGTACAGATATGTCAAAAACACCTTTACCACCTGTTATGTGGGAGTGTTCTAACTTTTGTTTTGTTGCAGTTATTCATTAGCTCATCTGTAATCAACTGGTTAATTGATGTCACCTGAAGGGAACCATTTTAAACTCCAGGACACATGCTCTCACTCTCTCTCTGATCCTGTGGCAAGCTTGGCAGAGCTGGTTCCGTTTTGTCACAGTCCCCTTTTTTTGTTTTCTTTAGTCATTTAATAAACTTCTTTTTTTTGGCAAACTTGTTTTGTGTCCTTGATGTTGCTCCCCTAGAGCCAGGGTTGTAACATAATGGGGGCTCGTCCTTTTTTTTTCTTTTTTTTTGATACTTTGGGACTGTGTTTTTTTCTTTATCCTTTTTTGGTTATGTTTTGGTGAGTATGGTTGTTTGATTATTTTTTGTGATTATGCATGAGTTTCCCCGGTTAGAAAGGGTGAGAGTTCCAGCTGGGTTGAATATTCAATCCTTCCTTCGGTTCACTCTTTTGTTATTTTGCCTTTTTTATTTTCGAGGTTATTCTGGGTGGAGACTTGTTCTCTGTCGGGGGTAAGCATTTCGCAACTGTTTGATCATTGATCATATGGTCTACAGTTGTTGTTTTTTTGCTTTTAAAGCCGCCTCGTGCCCGGTACACCTCAGAAGATAGATAGGGATTAGAAAATGTTAGGCAGGTATCTGGGTGTTTCTCATGTATTTTGTATTTAGGTTCAACAACCATGCTCACTTTTTGGAGGGAGTAAGAGGAAAATATTTCAGTTGGGTGAGTTAAAAGTTCTGCCATTTTTTGTGTTTGTTTGGTCCATGATCCTAACTTTAGTGTGCAGTTTTTGTGTGATGTTCCTTTGTGGACTTTAGTGTAGACTAATGCCCAGCATAATATTTGTGATTGTTAACTAGTAGCATTAGAGAGCTGTTGCTTGTTTGGATCTTTTGTAGTTTACTGGGTTATTTAGTTCTACTTTTGGGGTTAAAGTTTTAAAGCTATTGTGTGGTAAAGTGAAATCTGCTGCTTCATATTATTATTGTAGTTTTGTACCACTGTGGACTTGTGGTGTTAGCTGTACATTTTGTGCAGAAAGTAGTAAAAAGGGCTCCAATTGTGCTTTGTCTTTGTTCTTTGCACTTCAGTTTAGTTGGAGTTGAGTTTAATAATGGCTTCTTTAGAGGATTTCCTAAAGGAACCTTCAGATGAGTTGCTTGAGCTATTTACAAAAGATCAACTCTTGCAATTAGCCTCTCATTATGATATTACCATTACTAGTAGTGACAAGCGTTTGAAGGATAGTGTAAAGGATATCATCAGAAATATGCTAATTGATAAGGGTATTTTGAATATTAGGCCAGCTTCCTTGCAAACCATGGTTGCTCCTTTGTCTGAAGCTGCAATTCAGCTTAAGCTTAAGGAATTGGCTTTACATGAGAAAGAGCTAGAAGATAGGGAGAAGGAAAGGCAGTTTAAAGAGAAACAAATGTATCTTGAACATGAATGGTTTCTTAAAGAGTTTGAGTTGAAAGTGGCTTCTGAAAGACCAGCTCCTAGAGGTCGTGTTCCTTTGTTTGATGTTGGTAGCCATATTAAGTTAGTGCCTCCCTTTTCTGAGAGAGATGTTGAGATATTTTTTTCTCACTTTGAGCGGGTGGCGACCACATCTAAGTGGCCTAAAGATGTGTGGACTTTGCTTTTACAAAGTGTTCTGGTAGGTAAGGCTCAGGAAGTTTACTCTGCTCTGAGCCTTGAGAAGAGCACTGATTATGATGAGGTTAAAGCAGCTATATTGAAGGCATATGAGCTAGTTCCTGAAGCTTACCGCCAGCGCTTTAGAAGTTGTGTCAAACTTGCTCATCTCACTTATGTTGAGTTTGCGAAGCAGAAGGAGAATCTGTTTGATCGGTGGTGTACATCTCAGAAGGCGGAAAGTAAAGAGCAGCTTAGACAACTTATTCTACTTGAGGAATTTAAAAACTGTCTGCCTGAGGTTGTGTCTGTTTATTTAAATGAGCAGAAGGCAGTAACTTTAGAGCAAGCTGCCATCTTGGCAGATGAGTTTGTATTGACTCATAAGATAAGTTTTGGTGAGAAACAGGCAGAGTTTCAGGGTAAGGGCCAGTATAACAGGTCCCGATTTGGAAAGTTTTCTGCTTCGTCTCCTGTTAAGAAGTTGGCTAGTTATAGTTCAATTTCAGAAAGGGCTTGTTTTTACTGTAAAAAAACAGGTCATCTTATTGCAGACTGCCCTGTTTTAGCTAAGAAGCAGAAGTCCACAAAGACTGTAGCCTTTGTAAGTTCTCCAATGCCAGCTCTATCTTTGTCATCCTCACTTGCAAATGTTCCATCTGAGAAAGTGGAAGGCAAGAATGGTGAATTAGCTGGCTCATCATCATTTCTGATGGATGGTTTTGTATATCTGTCTTCTGACCCTGAACATAGACAAGTTGTCAAGATTTGGAGAGATACTGGAGCTTTCCAATCTGTGATTCTTCGGGATGTCTTGCCTTTCAATGAAAAGTCAGCTCTGGGTTCAGAGGTAATTGTTAATGGCTTTGGGGGAGGATTTTTGTCTATGCCTTTGCACAGCATTCATCTACAATCTGATTTAGTCTCTGGCAATGTTGTAGTTGCACTTTCTTCCCATATACCTATAGATGGGGTGTCCTTTATTCTGGGGAATGACTTGGCTGGGGGTAGAGTGTAAGCTGTTCCTGAAGTAACTTCCACTCCCTGCAAGTTAGATGGCCCAGATGAGCTTGAACTGGCATTTCCAGAGACGTTTCCTGTTTGTGTCACGACTCGTGCCATGTCGGCTAAGATGAATGCTGAAGGCAAGTCTTCTTTAATTCAATCAGAGATTCCTCTTTATGATACTTTTATGGCCCAAGATGATGTGAAACTCACAGGGTTTGGAAAGACGTTCCCATCTCGTGAACAGTTGATGCTTGAGCAAAAGCAAGATCCCACCTTGTTACCTATGTTTGAAGATGTGGTACCAGATGAAGTATTATCAAATGTAGCTTCTGGCTATTTTGTTAGTGATGGGGTTCTGATGAGAAAGTGGACAGATCCAAAAATGTCAAGTCATGATGACTGGAGTAGTGTGTTTCAAGTGGTGGTTCCAAAGGTTTACCGATCTGATATTTTATATCTTGCTCATGATCATTGTCTATCTGGCCACTTAGGTATCAGGAAAACTTTGGATCGTGTATTACGGCATTTTTTCTGGCCTGGGGTAAGGTCAGATGTGGCTCAATATTGTAGATCATGTCATGTTTGTCAGGTTATAGGTAAACCTAACCAGTCTATCCCAGCAGCTCCGTTGTATCCCATTCCTGCTATGGGAGAGCCATTTGAACAGGTTATGATTGATTGTGTTGGGCCTCTTCCACGTACCAAGTCAGGTAATCAATATCTTCTCACAATTATGTGTGCAGCAACAAGGTTCCCTGAAGCTGTCCCATTGCGCAAGATTACAGCCCCTGCTGTTTCAAGAGCCCTTAAGTTTTTCACAGTATTTGGGTTACCAAGAGTCGTTCAGTCGGACCAAGGGTCTAATTTCATGTCTCGTCTTTTCTCTCAGGTGTTGAAGCAGTTGTCTATTCAGCATAGAACCTCATCTGCATACCATCCAGAGTCACAGGGGGCACTTGAGAGATTCCATCAGACTCTCAAAACTATGCTGAAGACTACTGCAAAGAGTTTGAGAGAGACTGGGATGATGGCGTTCCACTGCTTCTCTTTGCAGTTAGAGAGGTGGTTCAGGAATCTCTTGGTTTTAGTCCGGCTGAGCTTGTGTTTGGCCATACTGTTAGGGGGCCTTTGAAATTAGTAAAGGAAAAGTGGTTGGCTCTGGAACATTCGACTCCTACCAACCTCCTGGACTATGTGTCTAATTTTCGTTTTAGACTGAGTAGGGCCTGTGAACTGGCCAAAGAGAATTTAAAAGCTGCTCAGGGGAAGATGAAGATATGGTATGATCGAAAGGCTAAGCATCAGGTATTTTCTACAGGAGATCAAGTGCTTGTGTTTTTACCAGTACCTGGTTCTGTGTTGCAGGCTCAATATAGTGGGCCGTACATCATTGAACGGAAGGTTGGTGAGTGTAACTATTTAGTTAAGACTCCAGATCGTAAAAGGAAAACCCGTATGTGTCATGTTAATTTACTTAAGCCTTACACTGACCGTACTCAGACAGCATGTACAGAGGTCAAGACTGTAGGTGTGCTGAATGTTCCTACTACAGAGACAGAAGGAAGTGTGGCTGACTCTGGCATAGTTCAGGGTATATTGTCAAATTCTAAAATTTTGGCTGATCTGGATTCTCATTTGTCTTATTTAGGTCCTTCTGAACGTATGGAAGTTATTCAGTTGATCTGTCAGCATTTGGCTCTGTTCTCTGATGTTCCAACCTGTACGAATGTCCTAGAGCATGACATTGATGTGGGTCAAGCTACCCCTATCAAACAACATCCATATAGGGTGAATCCTGTGAAACGCCAGCTTTTGCATAGAGAGGTACAGTACATGTTAGAACATGGCATAGCTGAACCATCTTCTAGTCCCTGGAGTTCACCGTGTTTACTGGTTGAGAAGCATGATGGTTCTCTTCGTTTTTGTACAGATTTTCGGAAGGTAAATGCCCTCACTAAGCCTGACTCATATCCTCTTCCACGATTAGATGATTGTATTGACCAAGTTGGTTCTGCATCTTTTGTTACAAAGTTGGATCTTTTAAAAGGCTACTGGCAGGTTCCTCTTAGCCAGCGAGCCTGTGAGATCTCTGCCTTTGTGACGCCAGATCATTTTTGCCATTATAAGGTTATGGCTTTTGGAATGAGAAACGCACCCGCTACTTTTCAGCGTTTGGTAAATAAGGTGCTGGAAGGAGTTACGGGCTGTGAAGCTTACCTTGATGATTTGGTTATTTATAGTTCCTCCTGGTCTCAACATTTGGTCCAGCTCGAGGATGTGTTCAAGCGGTTAAAGGCTGCAAACTTGACTCTGAACCTCTCCAAGTGTGAGTTTGGACAAGCCACCGTGACGTATTTGGGCAAAATTGTTGGCCATGGACATGTGTCTCCAATAGGAGCGAAAGTAGAAGCTATTGTGAACTTTCCAGTGCCATCTTCACGGAGGGAATTGAAGCGATTTTTGGGTATGGCAGGATATTATAGGAGTTTTTGCAGAAATGTTGCCACTGTTGCTGCACCTCTGACAAACCTGCTTAGTCCTAAGGCTCTTTTTGTTTGGACTGAGGTATGTCAGGTTGCCTTTGACAACTTGAAGGCTTTGAGTAGTTCTCCTATTCTTGTTGCTCCTGATTTCAGGCGGCCCTTTAAGCTAGCTGTGGATGCTAGTGACTTTGGGGTGGGGGCTGTTCTGCTCCAAGATGATGCAATAGGACTCGAGCATCCTGTGTGCTATTTTTCAAAGAAGTTCGATGTTCATCAGAAGCACTATTCTACAATTGAAAAGGAAGCTTTGGCTCTTATTCTTGCTTTGAAATATTTTGATGTGTGCGTTTCATCCTGCGTTCCACTTTTTGTGTACACTGATCATAATCCTCTCACTTTTCTCCACAGCATGAGTAATTCCAACCAGAGGTTAATGCGATGGAGTTTGTTTTTGCAAGGTTATGATCTTAAAATTTGCCACATTCGTGGAAAGGATAATGTGTTGGCAGATGCCTTATCAAGGTCGTAAGTGACATTATTGTTTTCATTATACACATTAGTGATCTTGCATTAGGGTGTCCTATAGCAACATTTTAAGGGTGGGAGTGTTATGTGGGAGTGTTCTAACTTTTGTTTTGTTGCAGTTATTCATTAGCTCATCTGTAATCAACTGGTTAATTGATGTCACCTGAAGGGAACCATTTTAAACTCCAGGACACATGCTCTCACTCTCTCTCTGATCCTGTGGCAAGCTTGGCAGAGCTGGTTCCGTTTTGTCACAGTCCCCTTTTTTTGTTTTCTTTAGTCATTTAATAAACTTCTTTTTATTTGGCAAACTTGTTTTGTGTCCTTGATGTTGCTCCCCTAGAGCCAGGGTTGTAACACACCATCATCATCACCACCACCACCACCACCATCATCATCATCATCACCACCACCACCATTGTTATCATCATCACCATCACCATCATCATCATCATCTGCTTCTTCATCTCCATCATCAGTCAGAACTCCACTGATCACAGAAGTTTCCAAATCGTCCCCATCTATTGTCACACCAGCAGGTGCTGAAATAGAAGCATTCGATTCATGCCATAACTTGTGAGGAGCTCTGATGCACCCAATGCCTGAAAGATAGATTTTCTACACTAAAATTAGTAGTCATTTAATACGTTTAATATATAATATGCCTAATAATAATAATAATACAACGATTATCCTTATGTTATTATTGACGTTTAGCTGATTTTGGATTTTGTAGTTTGTAGCACATCAAGACAACAGCAAGTGTTTGTGTGGAATAAATTGACTTTTGACTTCCAGTGATTATTCTATAACACTAAACTAGGTGGGAAACTGCGTTTCCATCCATTCTATCCACCATTTTTTTTTTTTTTTAGCTTTTAGCTTTTCCACACATTTTAACCTCAGGTTATAGTCTTTTAAACTGAGCCAGTTTAGAGTGATTTTGTGCTCAAAATGTGTTTAGGACAAACTGAATGGTACATCAAGCTACACCCATGATCTGATGTGATATTTAGCTCAGAGTGATCAGATTGATTGATCTGATTGATTCTCCTGTATTTTCAGGCTTTTCTCTGATCATTCCTCTGGTTCTTCTGGCTCTGATCATCACTGGTCTCATTACTGTTTCTCTTTAAGAAGCATCAGTCTCGAGGTAA
Organism: Labeo rohita; assembly: GCF_022985175.1. Classification (NCBI taxonomy): domain Eukaryota; kingdom Metazoa; phylum Chordata; class Actinopteri; order Cypriniformes; family Cyprinidae; genus Labeo; species Labeo rohita. The sequence continues at coordinate 13,338 of NW_026127354.1, read as the reverse complement.
AACTCTTTCTCAATGCCTTGAGATGTAGAAACTCCCTTTATACTGAGCTTAAAACAGATTTGTTGATCTGTTTTCCCACTGTGATCTGTCGCCACCTACAGGCTGCAACAAAACTTGAACAAAATGCAGATATTTGGTTACGTGTTGAAACATTTCCATTAGACAACAGTGTTGAATTGCCATATAATGCCATTAATTTAAGACTCTTGTTTCGCCAGGCGTTGCTTCGTCATCTCAGGCTGGAGCAGGAAAACATGATCTGGTTAGTTCAGCTACTGTATAATGTTTATTCATTATTCATTATTTTTATTCATAATGAGAATAAATTCTGATGTCTTCCTTCATGAATCTCTTTATAGAGCTGTAAATAATTTTTCCGTCTTTGCACAGATTTCTCACACTGGTTGTGATTTTGAGAACATTGAAGACACTCAGAAGCAATTACCCACAAACCCCTCTGATTCATCTAACACTGTTTATGCCACCACTCAATTGCCCACCAACCCCTCTGATTCTCCTAATTGTGTTTACTCTACGGTTCATAAAGCCACTGGTGACTCTCAGGTCGTCATCACATCTGCTGATGATCTGAATTATGCCATGGTGAATTTCCAGAAGAAAGCGGACTGTCTTGACAGTGTCAGTTTGAGGAATAATCAGGATTACAGTGAATACGCTGCTGCCAATCATCACACTGCCTGACGAGCCACAGCAGAGAATGTCAATGAGCTGAATACTTTGTTTTAGTGTGTCCACTAGATGTCACTGTCAATTTCTAGTCTCTGAATAAATGTTTTTGTTGAAATCTCTCAAATAATGCTTTAAAGACAAAGTTGTATTCTACTGTCCATGAGTCTTGCATTTTCATATGAACATATTTTACCATTACTTCTCTATTTATTATCTCTCTCTGTCAGAGGAAGTGGGCGTCTCTGTCACATGTAGCAGTTCATGTTAAACATGTGACCAGGAAAGAAACACTCAGAGCTCATCTGAACACACATCGAGAGCTTCAGAAGAACTGAATCTACTAACAACAGAGAAGATCATTCAATAAGAGAGAAGAATGAAGATCATCTGGATTTTCACTCTACTGATGAATCCTGGTAAGAGTCTGAACAAATCACTAAAAACAGCACAGAGAGTTAAACTACAGTTTGTGTTGTTAAATTGACTGAAAAACTTTAAATGCAATTTAAAAGTTCATCTCTATTCAGTCTCATGAATATATCAGTGTTGTATTAAGATACTGTTCTGTTGTAGGTGTTGTGAGCTCCAGCAGTTGGACAGGATATTCAAGAGGTGAAGCCTCCCACTCATGCACATATGATGGATATGCAGCAAATGAAAAGTATTTTTGTAGAGGACAATGGTCAGAGTGCACAGATCAAATCAGGACAAATATTAAAAACGTATGGGTTCATTCTGGAAGATTCTCTCTGCTTGACGACACAAGAGCAGCACGTTTCACTGTGACCATCAGAGATCTGAGTGAAAAGGATTCTGGCATCTACTACCTTGGAATTGATATGTATGGAATGGATTCCTACTGTGAAGTGAATCTGAAGGTTATAACAGGTGAGTAACCCATGATGATCTCGACAGCATCACTCAACATTGACTTTAATTACTAGTTCACACATGTAACCCCTAACATATAATTAATAACTTCTAAATAACGAAGTAACATCATTTTTTGTAATATTTTTATTCATAAGTGCACTCAAAAAAATTGAACTTTCACTGTCGTTAGTTTCAAGTGTTTGTTCAGTCAACTTAACAACGCTGAGTGAAACACACAAATTAGTAAAACGATGTAGGATGGACCTTTAGGTGCACTGTAGCTGCAACAGAACACAGCCAAACCACATTAAGGAAAAGATGCAGGTAACTGTGCTTGTCAGGTATGAATTAAATTCTTTACCATCCTGATAAATACTGCTTGAAAAAGTGATTTAAGTCTGCACAAAGGGTTTTTATTAAAGTTATCAGTTTAAGTTGGTGCTTGGCAATGCTAATCTGTTGCATACAGGCTACATTTTCATTCTCTAGTATGTTTCCATTTTAGGCAGTTATGCTAACTCATGTTTCTCTCTCAAAACAAGCATGTAGCAATGTAAGGACTGCAAAATAACAGTGTCAACTAGATGGCAATTTTTTAAGAACTATAATGTTAGATTAACACATGGCTAATTTGGTCACAGTAATTGTTTCCCATGCACTTATAACATGGAATGTACTACGGCGTTATCTTAATCATTTATATGCTTTTTTTTTAATGATTTTATTTTTTTTTTCAAATACTTCGATAGTTAAAAACAGATGAAATGAGATTGACTCTCAGTGTGTTGTTTTCTTTTACAGATTTTTCTAGCATCTCACTGACCTCGTCTCCTGCACAGATTAAAGCTCCTGGTCAGTCGGTGAGGTTGTCCTGTCAGATCTCTGGATATGCCCTCACAGATTATGGCACATCTTGGTTTAGGCAGCCTCCTGGAAAAGCCATGGAGTGGATCGGGATCATATGGGGCAGTGGATCAATAGACTATGAGAATTCCTTCAGGAGTTGCTTCACTATTTGGAGAGACACAAGCCGAAATGAGCTGTACTTAGACATTAGCAGCCTGCAGACTGAAGACACAGCTGTTTATTACTGTGCAACTGGATACACAGTGGCTCAGTTCAGTGTGAGAAACTGACAAAAACAGACCTGCAAGTCATCAACACAGTTAGAAACACACAATACATGACCTGCTTCATGTTCAGGATCATATTCAGACACATTACCAATTACTAAGTGAAGTAGGCGAATTATGATATTTTACATGATTATTTCCTAAAAAGAAGTGCACTGTGTACAGTTAAATTGAATGGACAATTGAAAAACATTAAATAACTTGATTTTCACTTCACACATGCATACACTCTAAAAAGTGGGTTATTTCTGTAAACACACAGTTGGGTTGATCATGCTGGGTCAAATGGACTTTCACCACTGAACACGCGGGTTGGGTTATTTTAACCCAACCGGTTTGTTTATTTTTCCACTTCATTCAACTTTCTGGATTCTTCACTCGTCTCCTCGTCAGGCGGTCCAACCCAGTCCCACGGCATTTCGTGATATAGTCACGAAATAATCTATTGATTCGTGTTCATGGACACGAATTTCCCTCTTTTTTTCGTGTCTCTCTGCACGAATTTCGATCCAATGTATTTCAATAGGAAATATCTTTCGTGCCTCCACCACGTTTCTCTTTCTGACACTGGGGTCCACAGACGCTGTATTGTTTCCCCCCTCATTTTTTTTTTTTTATTTTAAGCGCTACTTTACTCAACATTTAAGTAGGAGATTTTTGTTTTTATTGCATTTTATTCTGTAGGCTACTCAAAACGATCGTCAGTAAAATAACAAGACTGCACAGCTGTGCTACGGCCATCGCATCTAAATGTTGTCGTTTTTACTAAGAAATACAGTTTTTCCATCGGTTTGATGTGTCAAATCTAGCAGTATACTACCCTACAGTACACATGAGCCTTATCGACCGTTTACTATGGTAAATATGCCAGCTAAATCTGATATCATCCCGATCTTTTCTCAACACATAACAGAAAAGTGTGCTTGATAATTCAACAATGCGATGTTTACTATAAAATTCTTTATAATTACCATCCCTGCAATAGTTTACATTTTAAATTTAAGGTGGATATCTCTTCATCAATGCATCATTGATGCATCTCTTCATCAATATATATATATATATATATATATATATATACACACACACACACACACACACACCACTGTGTTTTGTATTCTGGTTGTGTATATACTGTATTGCTTTGTGTCAGTTTAAGCCATTTATTGTTCTTTTAAATAATATTTGTGTCGTATGTATCCTCTGTGAGTGATGTATGTTAAAAAATAATATATCACTAATATTTTATACAAATTAATATATATATATATATATATATATATATATATAAACTGAAGAAAATAAAACGTTTTGGATAGTGATAGTGGACGCCAGCAATACCCATGATCCTCAGCCTCCTTTGCTATGGAGACGGATCCAGCCTGCCTTGCGATTGGGTGAATTCTTGTCATTGCGCTCAAACCACTGTTCATTAAGGTACCAGACTAATAATTAATGACCACGTTTTGTTTAAATCTTATAATTGATCCCTTTCTTTGCCCTTAGACTCACGTGGTTTTCATATTAGGACAACGATTAAAGCCCGACCAATGGTTTCCTCATTATCAGCAGGAAAAAACATATACTTGTGAAATTAGGCTTGCTAAACGGCCTAGCAAACTTAAGTATAAGCTAACTCTCGGTTATATCAGCTTAAGGGTAACCTAGCGTGGAGCACTGCATTATTGTGTGGGTCAAGGGTGATTTTATCTCAATCATCATGACCTTATGTTTCAGTAGTATCCAAAATGAGAAAATGTGAACATTATGGACGCTAAACACGCTGAAGCAGTGTAATGATGCATTCATACTCGACGCTGGAGGGCGCTCTTGCGCAGCAAGTACTAAAAAAATCCTGAAGTAATAACGAGTGACGTGCCAGGAAATCCCTAATATTGACAAAGGTATCCAGCTATTGCTGTAGCTCTGCTGAATAAAAACAGAAACGTTGTGACTGATGAAAGGATGAAAGACAAATACAGTAGTCAACATTTGAAGTGGATCAAAAAAGTTCATCAAAGTTGTTCTGAAACAAGAAGGGGTATTGTTCAAAATTCATGTTTAACATGTAAGTCTGCTATTAATCAATGCTGTCATCAATGGAATTTTATGCCTTATTACTTTTTATGGTGCCCAGACATGAATGTTTGTCACAAGGTGTGAAGAGGCTTGTCACACACTCATGAAGACAAGAGTGCATCAAAAAACTGTTGGTTGTTCAGTACTTTTGTGATTCACCTGAAGTCACAATGGACCAGAAATGCCTCTTAAACATTATTTCCTGCAGTGCGGTGCCTTTGGAGTGCCTTAAGGAGCCAGCACAATGGTCATAATGGTGATGCACTGGATACTGTACTGTACTGTACTGTACTGTAGTCACTCTGTGTGGAGTGTCAGAGATCGAACGCAAAACAGGAAAGAAAGAAAAAAAGATTTTATTGCACAATTACAGCAGATCAAAAAGTTCATACTGTAAAACAAACATGAATTGAATGGTTTAACAAATGCAACAAACAAGTCATGAACAAGAAACAACAAACGTAATGTGCCGAGACAGCCAGTCAGTAATCACTGTTACCACCTCTGACATCACAGCCATCACAGATGTGATCACAGCCTCACATCGCCTATGCATGCTTGAGATGAGGTTTTGGATATTCTGTTGAGGAATGGCTTGCCATTCCTCCAGCAACGCTGTTCACAACTCCACATGGGTTCCTGGAGGGACGTGGCGTGCTTGCAGTCTTGACTGTAGCTGCTCCCAAATGTGTTCAATGGGATTCAAGGCCATTCTTGAGATGCCCTCCTCCTCCAAGAATTCAGTCATCAGTCTTGCTTGATGTGCACCAGCGTTGTCATCCATAAGCACGAAATCTGGCCACATTGCACCAGCATATGGCTACACAACTGGTCTCAGGATTTCATTCCTATACCTTTGGCCTGTCAGGCTGCCTTTTCAGTAATGACAAGCTCTGTCCTTCCACCCATGAAGATGCCTCCTCAAACCATGACTGATGATCCGCCGATACGGTCATGGCGGATTTTGTATAACATTTTGCAGCAAATTTCTCTCCCCAGGACGACGCCAGACCCACCTACGCCTATCTAGGAAGTTCACACAGAACCGGGACTCATCTGTGAAAAGCACTGTACCCCACTGATTCAATGTCCACCTGCGGTGTTCTCTGGCCCACTGCAGACGTGATAGTTTGTGTGCTCTGGAAAGAGGCACCCTCACAGCTGGTCTTCTGGCTCTCAAGCCAACTTAATGAAGTCGTCTTCTCACAGTCTAAGTGGACACTCACACCCCTGTTGCATCCTGAAGGTCATTTTGCAGGCTGACAGCAGTCATGAAATGATTTCTACGGGCATGCAGGGTCAAGTATCGGTCTTGATTTGGTGTTGTGACCCGTTGTCTGCCTCCACCATGCTTCCTACTCACAGTACCAAACCTTCTGAACCTGTTCCAGGCTCTGGAAATGACACTTTGAGATGTCCCCACTGCATCTGCAACTTCACGCTTAGTCATGCCTCCTTGCAGCATCCCAATAGCCCTGTTAAGGTCAGAATCCTGCAATCACACTAAATGTGGCATTTTCAATGTTTTCTGACTTCAAGTGAAGTTTTCAGAGCCTTAAATGATGAGCAGCTCCCAATTACAAACACCCGTGACAGGTCAGTTGGTACCTAATGGCAAACATTCATGTCTGGGCACCATAAAAAGTAATAAGGCATGAAATTCCATTGATGACAGCATTGATTAATAGCAGACTTACATGTTAAACATGAATTTTGAACAATACCCCTTCTTGTTTCAGAACAACTTTGATGAACTTTTTTGATCCACTTCAAATGTTGACTAGTGTATATGAAATATATGGTATGTGGTATATAAATAATGCAAAATAATGGAACCTGTCCGAATCTAACCAAACCCAAAGGCACTTTTAAAGTGCCCCTATTATGCCATTTTAAAGGTTGATAATATTGTTTTAATAGACTCCTAAAACAGGTTTACATGTATGCAAGGTCAAAAAACACTTTTTCTCCAAAAACAGATTTAAATTTACCCCATTTCTAAATGATTCATAAACGACTCGTGTGAAGCAGTTCGAAGAATCAGTCTCTCTAAACCCCTCCTTTCTGGAGACAGGGGTAGCTGCAGCCCGGAGCAGTGGGCGTGCCAAAAGGTAGGGGCGTGCCGAAAGGTCTTTACAATTGGTTGCAAGTTTCCCGTTTAATATAAAGGCAGGCTGTTACCTTAAACCCTATTAACCCCTTTAATCTGTTTAAGTAATAAATCCAGCACAATTCTATAAACCCAAATCCCATTATTTCACAGTAAAAATCGTGATCATGATATTATAAATATCGAAATATTACTTTTGAATGTACCTTCGGAATTTCATTCTGAATGGCCGCAGGTTATTGACGTCTTCACCACCGCGTCTTTGCAAAGGTGTTATAGTGCATCCATATTCAAAATAATTAATCAAAAACAAATTACAATTATTATTTTATGAACTCACAAGCTGTTCATAAGTTCGAAATATATTTTAGTGATATATTACCATTGTATTGATTACACAGGATAGAAAAAAATGTTATAGAATCAGTAATTTCTACTGTTTCTACTACTAAAAGTGCATGGAAACTAAAAAATGTTTTGCCTGATAAGGACAAACATATATGGTTGATAAAACATAATAATAATAATAATAATAATAATAATAATAATAATAATCAGAAGAGCCAGCAGAATAAGTACTGTTTAACAACCGTCTGTTAAGTTGCATTAACCAATTTGGCAAACAGACACAATTTTGGCTAATTAAACATTTATTCAGTTTTAGTTTGTCTACACAATTTTTATTTATTTTTTGTACTAAATAAATCAATAAATCAATAAATCAATCACACCCAAATTCATTAATACATCAATTTATTCATCCATGCTATAGTAGCAGTCCATACAACAGAAGCCATCAAATACTCTGTCGGAATAGAGTGCTGTGAAAACCCCCTTTTTTCTGATGCCACAGTATCCAGTATCCTTATTCATACACAACATCCAGATGAGTCTGTTTTAGCAGGTCTGATGGTAGCTGGATCAAAGAAAAAAAAAAATACCCCTGGTTTCACAGACAAGGCTTAAGCCTAGCCCCAGACTAAAATGTAAGTCTGAGCTGCTTTAACTGAAAGACATTTGCACTGACTGATCTTAAAATATATCAGTGTCTTTGTTTTGTCTCAAGATGCACACCAGTAATTTTTTTTTTTCTTTTTTTTCTCTAAGGCATGTTATAAAAATCACTTAAATGTCCTAACTGAAGTATGGCCTAATCCTGGTTTAGTCTAAGCCCTGTCTGTGAAACCAGGCCATAAAATGATAGATGACATAACCATTTTAAATGAGAAATTACAACAAAACCTGTAATCTTTATTTAAGTTTATTTACCTGTTTGTAAGCACAGTGCAGTGTTAATGGTCAAACTGTATATTTACAATGTTAAAGTGGCTGGCAACAATAAATATTCTTATTAGGAAAAAAAACAGCCTAATTTCTGAACTGTGCAGAGCTGTAGCTGAATAGTTAGGCCTACTATGCTACTGTATTTTAATATGTCTTTAAGGAAAAGAAAGCCAAAGACGTAACATGTGGCCAAGTATGGAGATCCATACTCTGAATTTGTGCTTTGCATTTAACCCATCCAAGCGCTCACACATAAAGCAGTGAGTAGTGAACACACACCCGGAGCAGTGGGCAGGTGTTTTTTTTTTTTTTTTTTTTTTGCAGTGCCCGGGGAGCAGTTGGGGGTTCAGTGCTCAAGGGTCTCACCTCAGTCGTGGTATTGAAGGTGGAAGAGAGCACTGTACATTCACTCCCTCCACCTTCAATCCCTGCTGGTATCGAGACTAGAAACTATGACCTTTGAGTTAAAAGTCTGATTACAAGAAGATTGATCTTCGGGTTATAAGTCTGACTCTCTAACAATTAGGCCACGATTGCCCAAACCTTCAACTTTTTTGTTTACAAAGTGCTAAATGTCATCACTTTAAGTTAATATAATTTAATAGAACTGATGTGATTGTCAGTGTAAATTTCATATAAACTCACCATGAGCACAAAGACAACAGTTAATGGAGAATTGCTGCATTGGAATGCCCTGGGTAATGTTCGCAGGCAAGCAATAAATAAATAAATACAATGTAATTGAATGATATGCCAAATAACATGTGAGTAATCAAAAACTTACTGGAAGATCTTTACAGGATAACTCCGTCCAATGTCCAAAGGTCAGCAACATTAGGTAACTGTAAATGAATCTTAAGTAGTAACAGTACTACAGTACGTGTTTTAAGGGAAAGAGTTTTACATTGTCTCTGTTATTAAAATTATAAGGAATATTACATTTAAATATGCATATCACATTTAAATTTTCAACTTCAGAAATGACAACATATCATTTAATACACTTCAGACTTCATCATTCCCATAAGAACCACAAAGACACAAAAAAATAAATGAAAAAGAAAAACACTGAATGATTTAGAACAGAACCACCACACAGCAGTTGAGAACATTTAAAAAAAATAACTGTTCAACTGGTATTTCCGAACATGTACTACTGAACTTATATAAAGACCTGTACACTTGATTGTATCTGCCATCACTTAGACCATTCTTGTATAGCAAAAAAAAAAAAAAAAACATTATGACTTACACCATCCAGTGTGACTTGCTCCATGATAGAAATAGAATGCAGTCTTTTGCAAAAACATCAACCTGTCATAAAAATATAATACAAACAACAGTAAAATTGTGCACAATATATATTTTGTAAGAAATGTATCTACAAAATATGTTACAACTGGATAATATTATTAGTAGTAACAGTATATATTACAAATATATTTTAGTATTATTTTTATTACTATTTTTTACATACTCTTCTCTCTCATATATGGAAAGGCTGTGGAATATGTTTGCACTACACATTCTATATGTATTTATACATTTCTCTTTGTTTTTGTATATTTCTTTTTGTTGTAGTTATTATGCTTGTTGTTTGCCTCTATTTTCTGTTAGTATGTCTTCTGTCATGTTTTTGAATTTGTCACATTGTCAATAAAACAAATAAATCTATAACACAGCAGAACAACAGACACAATTACAAATAGTAAAATAAACATAAAGCAAACTATGTTTGACGTACGTATCATGATAACATTTTAAATGTAACATCGCCGTTCATGTTATTATTTATCACATTAACAAATTATCTTAACGTGGATATCATCAAATATACTTACATTCATGATGAACTGCGTGAAGTCTGTGACGCTGCAAATGTCCAAACATCTTGTGTCTTTCACATCTTTTAAAAACATTGGTTGCACAAAATGGACATCGATACAAGCTTCGATGCAAATACAGTCGTTGCTTTGTCTCACAGTAACTGCCAACAACAGTTAAATAATTACTAAAATTGAAAAATACAATGCAAAAGAAAATTATATATTATGACAACATCTTAATAAGCTACCGCAGTTATATGCATTACTGCCGCCATGTTTCGTAAAAGTATGGTTACCGCTGATTGGCCAACGCAGAAGCTCCTTTGACCAATGAGAAACCTTTTGCCATTGCTCCAGCCTGCAGTTATCCCTACTTGGGCTTTCTGTGAGCCCTCACTGCTGTGATTGGTCAGATGGTGCAGTCCTTTATGATTGGTCTACCGCATACAGTGTGTCGGAGAACGAAACGCCCACTGCCATAACTGACTGACAGCCCTGGATACTTGTCAATACATAGAAAAGATGGCATCGATTTTGCCATAACAATTCCAGCCAGAGTCTGACGATGAAACGGCTGAAGTGGCTGATCGACAAGTTAGCACGGTCTACCGTGGAAAGTGCTCGCGATTTGCTTTTATAACCGAACCGGGCACACCTCTATGTTGTAAACTTCAACACTGTATAATGCATTAAGCGGCTTTCACACCGAACGCGGAAAGCGCTGCGCTGGTCGCTGGGTTCAGTGCAGCCCTTCAGAGCAGCGGCAAAAGTTTATCTGAACAATTAATTTAAACTTTGCTCCGCTGCGCGTGCGCTTTAGTCGAGACCGAAACAAGTCGTCCTCGCGTGGCGGAAGCAATTAAAACGAATGGGTTTCATAGCACAGCGCTTTCCGCATTCGGTGTGAAAGCCGCATCGTGCGCCATCCTTTATCATTACTCCAACTAATGAGACAGACAGACAGTCAAGCGGCATCAATCACAAATTGTCAGACTACAGTGGGTCCACAGCTGAACAACAGAACTACAGAAGCATGATTTAGCCGGTTAGTATGACATGTGCAGGGTTGTTACACAACATAACATACACAACTACGTATTTTGAACTATGGCCAGAAAATACAAGCTTTGTAGATTCATCATCTTTTGGAAGTGAATATAAAACAGTTTCACTCACAGCGTAGAATACAGCGTCTTCTGTATAATGTACGTGTAAATTTCCATGTGACCTAAACCCCATGGAAATGTATGGGCGGGCAAAGTTGTTCGCGACGTAGAACGTGGGTGGACATTATGCAAATCTGTTACTTCGTGACGTGTGGCCGTAACAGAAAAATATTTAAAATCCTGAGGACTTGTTCAGGCAAATGTGAGTCGACTCTTTTTTTTTTTGATAGACAATAACTTTATGTATCGTGCACTGTCGGCTTCACAACTTTGCAGATAGTTTATGTTCACATACAGCTACATGACACACTACATGAAAGATCATATTTGAAAACGCATAATAGGGGCACTTTAAGAGCCAAACTCTATCTATCTATCTGTCTATCTATCTATCCATCTATCTATCTGTCTGTCTGTCTGTCTGTCTTTCTGTCTATCTATCTATAATCTATATATCTATCTATCTCTATCATTTTCTGTCTCTGTCTCTCGCAATGCCAGGGGGGTCTACAAAAAAGATTTGTCCCTTCTGTCAGGGCATTTTATTATGCACCCAGAAGGTCTGTTCAAATTGTAAAAAAGAACAGCCTGTGAAGCAGCGGCTCAAAAAGAAGCTTCAGAAGCTTTTTGATGAAAAGTGAGAACAATGGGTGGTTGGCGGTAAGAGAAACCACAACACTGCATCAATCAAGGATCTAGCCATTGTGATGGTATGTATAATTTCTTATGTGACATTAAATTGTCTGGATAAATTCAGTGGTACCATTTGTGATTAATCATGCCAGTGCAAGGTCAGAAAGGCATTATTATTATTATTATTATTGTCATTGTTATTGTTATTATTAATATTAGTATTAATACTAATACTAATACTAGTATTAATACTATAATAATAATAATAGTATTATTATAATAACGGGGCAGTCGTGGCCTAATGGTTAGAGAGTCAAAATTGTAATCTTCTTGTAATCAGACTTTTAACTCAAAGGTCACAGTTTCTAGTCTTGATACCAGCAGGGATTGAAGGTGGGGGGAGTGAATTACCAGCTCTCTCTCTCTCCACCCTCAATACCACGACTGAGGTGAGGCCCTTAAGCAAGGCACGGAACCCCCAACTGCTCCCTGGGCACCACAGAATTGGCTGCCCACTGCTCCGGGTGTGTGTTCACAGTGTGTGTTTGTTTACTACTGTGTGTGTGCACTAGAATGGGTTTAATGCAGAGCACAAATTCCAAATATGGGTCACCATACTTGACCAAACATTACAGTCCTTTCCTTTCATTCCCTTTCATCTTATTATTATTTTATTATTTCTGTTATAAAAGAACAGAAGTACAACTTAACTTTGAAGGCAAGATGAGGAACAGGCAGGATCATTACGGAGAGGGAGGAGAAGCAGGCGATCGTTACGGAGGGGCAGGAGGAGCAGGCGATCATTACGGGGGGGCAGGAGGAGCAGGCGGAGGCCTAAGGAGCAGATGAACGGTATGGAGGGCCAAGGTAATTGGGACAAATTGATAAAAGTACAATTTAAATTTGTAAAGGCTTGAAGTATTTGAACCATGTGTGACCTTAAATGAGTAGTTCACTTCCAGCACAAAAAGGTACAGATAATGTACTCACTCCCTTGTCATCCAAGATGTTCATATCTTTCGTTCTTCAGTTGTAAAAAAAATTGGTTTTTAAGAAAAACATTTCAGGATTCCTCTCCATATGATGGACTTCTGTGCTGTAGTTTAAATGCAGCTTCAAAAGGCTCTAAATGATCCCAGCTAAGTAATTAGGGTCTTATCTAGTGAAACGACCGGTTATTTTCTTTAAAAAGGTCTGCATGACATCAGATCATACGAGCATTTAAGGTTAAAAAGTATGTAAATTGTATTTTTTTTTTTTTTATTTGTATTGTATTTCGCTAGATAAGACCCTTCTTCCTTGGCTGGGTTTGTTTAGAGCCCTTTGAAGCTGCATTTAAACTGTATTTTGGAAGTTCAAACTCATGGGCACCATAGAAGTTCACTATATACAGTTTTTTTTTTTTTCCAATGAAGAAAGAAAGACATGAACATCTTGGATGACAAGGGGGTGAGTACATTATCTGTACATTTTTGGAAGTGAACTGCTCATTTAAAGGGTCATGAAACCCCTTGTTTCAGCACCGGTTAGTTCTCACCACAGTT
>NW_026127353.1:0-24351 GCF_022985175.1 Labeo rohita | reverse complement strand
ATCAAAGGCAGTGGGAGAGAGTAATCCAATAAACGTGAGCAATAGTCCAAAAGGCAGGCGGCTAGACAGTCCAAACGAGAAACCAGGCGAGAGAACAAAACCAGGAACGAGGAAACTAGGAAACGCTAATGATAACAACAACAGGAAAATACAACCAACCGTGAAGTGCACTAAAAAGGAGCGGGGTTTTTATAGGGCGCCTGATTGGTCACGGGGACTGACGCAATAAGAGCGGTGGAGGATGGGAGATGCAGTCCGAGATGAATAGTGACAGTCAGAGTGCGTAAGTGATGCGAGAGTGACATCTGGTGGTTGGTGGACAGCGGGACACAGACCAGATTCGTGACACTGCAACACTGTAATTATGTACCTTACTGCACATTTCGCGGCAGTTTCAAAGTGAAATGTCCAGAGAGTGGCGCTAAAACGTTCAATACCTGACCTTGGCACGTTTTTATTACGTTGGTACAGACACATATCGCTTCATTTGTATTATGCTGCAGGTAGGTATTCAGAATTCAAATATCCGGGGGCGTCGCTAAAGGTTAATGCTCTGTCTTATTGGAAATATCCCCTACACCAAACCCAACCCTAAACCTAACCGATAGTGCGCTTTATTAGTCTTTGGGCGTTCGCTTTGTGAACACTGTGTTTGTAGTTCCGCCTACGTCCACGTGACCTTCTGACGTGATTTAATAGTACGTGAACGCGCATCCCAGAGCCTGTGCTACAGGAGCTTTTGTGCTCAAAAAGTAAACACATTTTTATTTTCTGAAAAAATGACCGATTGTTTCTCTAGATAAGACCCTTCTTCCTCTGCTGGGATCGTTTAGAGCCATTTTAAGCTTCATTTAAACTACATTTGGAAGTTCAAAATCGGGGCACCAATGAAGTCCATTATATAAAGAAAAATCCTGAAATGCTTTCTTCAAAAACTATAATTTCTTCACGAAGTCTTGAAGTCACTGAAGACAGAAACATCTTGGATGACAAGGGGGTGAGTAAATTATTTGTGAATTGTTTTGGAAGTGGAGTTCTCCTTTAACAAATGCAAACCTATAAAGAAAAATGCATTTTGTGATGCTGCGTTGCTATTTTTACTTCTTCATTCAGATTTGAGCTTTTTTGTCAAACCGTAGTTTCATGGGGTGCAAGTGCAACACCGTATTGCGAGCATTGGATTGGACTTTTAAACAATTACAATGCTCCATATAAACTGCAGTAACCTGTTAGATGACCTTACAAAACTTTGACCTTCATGTTTTCCTACTTAAATCCAATAAATGTATAAAAGAAACTCTGTACCTTACTATTTTTGTTATATTTGTCAAGTAATCCATGAAAACTTGCCCTTTACAGTTTTTTTCAGTCGCTAACAAGCGTTTGTCCAACCAGTTGTCACATTTTCAAAACTCTAAACACAATTAGCACAGCATCGGTCTTTTGTGGCCATACCATTCACACATTTCATGTCGTTTTCACCCAATATGCAGTCAGTGAACACATTTCCACAATGCTTACATTTTCTTAACAGACAAGCTATACCTCCCAACAAAATTATGGATTGTTTTTGTAGTATTTACGAATGTTAACACACAACATCCCACAATTGCAAAAACAATATTCCAAACCTTAGATACAGTATAAAAACCTCTGCTTCTGCAATGATATCAGTTCAAAAACAATATCAGGTAACACTTTAGAATACTGTATCTTACTTACTGCATAACTAATAAGGAGTTACTGCGGAACTAATAGGTTGTTCTTGATTAACCCTCAAGTCACTACTATTACAGTTTTTTACAATCGCTATGACAGTTTTTTCAATACATTTAACAAGTTTCCTAAACTCTTAACGCACCAACACACCTAAAACACACAATTGGCAAAACGGTTAATTTCATGCTCAAAATCACACATTGTAAACTAAACCCCAAAACTAATTTTCAAAATACAATAATAAACTAACACAATACACTATGTCTAACAAAACACTGCAAACATGTTTTAAAATCAAATAATTATTCAAAACACTAACACATGTTCTCTTCCAACAGGAACATTTAGTCAATCATAACACATTGACAAAAAAACACTATCATCAGCTGAAATTACAGAAACTGCATTATTTTCTGTGTCAGGTCTGCCCTTATATTTGAAGCCTCTCTACATTTTTGTTTTGTTGGGTTTAGTAAATGCATGCATTTTGTTTATTTTGCTACAGAAATTCAATAAAATAATTAATGACCATCTCAGAGTAGCTTTATCAAATGTACAGTTTATGTAAAAAACAAAATAAAAAAAATACAGACACAGAATTGCTGCAGTACAGACTTTATTTGCAAAAGGACATTACTGCAAGATATACAAACAGAAAAAGCACCGGAATTATAATAAATAAAAACAAAAACAAAGTAATCTTCTATTCTGCCCGGTCTTCTGCATTTGGCCTCTCCCTTGTCCTTGCCCCATTCCTCTCCCTTGTCCTGGTACTCGTCTTCCTCTCCCTCGTGCAGGCATTTTTTTTCTTTCTTTCTTTCTTTCTTTCTTTCTTTCTTTCTTTGTGTTGCTCTATATTGTTCCTGTTTCACACAAGATCAGCCCAAAGAGTCCTCTTTTAGAACATATAATCATGTGATTGGAAAAACCTCAACACCTGAGTGTGGTTCCTAGATGGGAATCAGCTGTGATTTATATATTTGCATAACTGCAATAAGCTGTTTCTCATTGGTAATGGAATAAAATACAGGGAATATATTTGTGTTTCAATTCACAATGTGAACAGCTGTTCACTTTGACTTTAGCCTATATAAGTTATGTTTAGAACATGATGTTATCTGTTCTGACATACAGTGTGAAAGCATTTGTAAATTTGACTGTAAAATTACATTGTTTTGGTCTTAGTTGAGCTTGTGTGTAAAAGAAGTTCAAGCATTTTAAATTGGTGTTAACTGTATGCATTTTGTATCAAAGCAACAAGAAATGTGTTAATTGTATAGCCTACAAAGACGGATGTTGTGCTAACCGTGTTAAGAGTTTAGAAAACTTGTTAAATGAATTGAAAAAACTGTCATAGCGATTGTAAAAAACTGTAACTACTAAGGAATATGTGTTAACTACCCAGTATGTAATAGCATTTTTAAATTGTGTTAAGTAACAATTAGTTAATCAGTAACTATTAAATTTAGTCACGCCTCCTGAAGAACTACAATTAATTAACTAGTAATGAACAGCGAGGTACCGTGTCAGGTCGTGGCCCTTTCTTCTTCTTTGCTACTAATGTTATTAGCTAAATGTATTACTGTTAGATATGCAATGTAAATATTTATTAACATTCTTTCGCATATGCGCAATGTATGTTTCTTTCGGTGGGTGCCCACGCTATAATGTTGCACTTTTTTCATCATTAAATCTAAGAGACAAGACAATTCTAATGATAGAGCACACAGAGATTGATGTGTGCACATGCAGGTCAAAGTTTGAGTTTCATGCGAGAGAGAAGGGATTGGGATTCCGCCTATAAACCGAGAGATTCATTGCTTGTGCATTGCTTGTGCTTGCGTATTTGGTGTGCTCTCGAGTTATAATAATGTACTGTCGACAATTTTCATGAAAATAATGCTGTAGATACCACATTAATGAACTGTTAAAGAGAGAAGAAAGATGTGTCTGAAATCTGCTGTATTTATTTTATTTTTTTGGTTAAACGAATGGTAAATACCTCATGTTTTTCCGTATGTGCTCGACCATTTCTGTGGGTGTCGCTCGAGCATCCACTGTCATTAGGTGTTGTCTGCAACCAGAAGTTCGGGATGGGACCCCATACCACTCTAAGTGCCCTGCCAACATACCTCAGGTGTGTTTATGATTTTATATACATTATGTGTGTCTGTTTTCCTTAGGACATTTCACATCACTACTATAAAGTCATACTAAATGAATGGCATTGACTGAGGGGAAATGAGAATACAGGGAACCCATGAGTAATTACTAAAGAATTACCACATTCTGAATTTAGAAAACGGTATTCTAAAGTGAAAACACTGGGAACCCATGAGTAATTAATAAAGAATTACCACATAATTCTGAAGAAATTACTTAGAACCTGGAACAGTATTCTAAAGTGAAAACACTGGGAACCCATGAGTAATTAATAAAGAATTACCACATAATTCTGAAGAAATTACTTAGAACCTGGAACAGTATTCTAAAGTGAAAACACTGGGAACCCATTAATGAATGAGTGATTGATTGAAAATAACTGTACAATGTGTACATAGTTGTCATACCATTAGCATCTGTAAAGTAATGACTCAAATGTCTGTTCCATCTCTTTATTAGTTTCATATCCCCAAACAGCCTTACTTAACGATGTAATGAATTACAGTATGTGATGTAATACCTTAAAGGCCATAATACTTTCTAATGTCGGGGTTCCCAGTGTTTTCACTTTAGAATACTGTTCCAGGTTCTAAGTAATTCCTTCCAAATTATGTGGTAATTCTTTATTAATTGCTCATGGGTTCCCTGTATTCTCATTTCCCCTCAGTCATTGCCATTCATTTAGTATGACTTTATAGTAGTGATGTGAAATGTCCTAAGGAAAACAGACACACACAGAACTTCTGGTTGTAGACAACACCGAATGATAGTGGATGCTCGAGCGACACCCACAGAAATGGTCGAGCACATACGGAAAAACACGAGGTATTCACCATTCGTTTAACCAAAAAATTACAATAAATAAAGCAGATTTCAGACACAACTTTCTTCTCACTTTAACAGTTCATTAATGTGGTGTCTACAGCATTATTTTCATGAAAATTGTCGACAGTACATTATTATAACTCGAGAGCACACCAAATACGCAAGCACAAGCAATGCACAAGCAATGAATCTCTCGGTTTATAGGCGGAATCCCAATCCCTTCTCTCTCGCATGAAACTCAAACTTTGACCTGCATGTGCACACATCAATCTCTGTGCTCTTTCATTAGAATTGTCTTGTCTCTTAGATTTAATGATGCAAAAAGTGCAACATTATAGCGTGGGCACCCACCGAAAGAAACATACATCGCGCATATGCGAAAGAATGTTAATAAATATTTACATTGCATATCTAACAGTAATACATTTAGCTAATAACATTAGTAGCAAAGAAGAAGAAAGGGCCACGACCTGACACGGTACCTCGCTGTTCATTACTAGTTAATTAATTGTAGTTCTTCAGGAGGCGTGACTAAATTTAATAGTTGCTGATTAACTAATTGTTACTTAACACAATTTAAAAATGCTATTACATACTGGGTAGTTAACACACATTCCTTAGTAGTTAATAGTAGTGACTTGAGGGTTAATAAAGAACAACCTATTAGTTCTGCAGTAACTCCTTATTAGTTATGCAGTAAGTAAGATACAGTATTCTAAAGTGTCACCCAATATCAATATCAAAAATATATCTCAGCTGATAATAAACAAACAATTGAATAATTGACACACAGCTGATTTATGTTGGGTAAATTGGGCCAACCACAGCTGATTCCAGTCTGGCTTAGACTCAGTGGCAGAGGTTATTTTTTTCTATTACATTTACACTTATACAGTAAAAGGAGGACTTTGAGGAGTGATGTTTTTGGAAACAGAAACAGAAAAAGACAAACACTGTAATGTCTGGACGAGGAAGAGTAAGAGCAAGGGGCCCAGGGAGAAGAGCAGGCCCAGTGAGAGATGCAGTGAGAGGTGCAGGAGCAGTGAGAGGAGCAGGGCCAGGGAGAAGAGCAGGCCCAAGGAGAGGGCAAGGTAGAGGTGTAAGAATGCGTGGTGGTGGCATTCCAAGGGCTGCAAGAACAGTAGTCAGTGATGAAATTCGTGCCACTATCATTGACCATGTAATCAACCACGGTCTTTCACTAAGAGAGGCTGGTGAAAGAGTGCAGCCCAATTTGAGGCGGTCAACGGTTGCCTCCATTATACGCATCTTTCAACAAACCGACAGGTAAGTATTGCATTTTACATGGATTGTTTCTATTCTCGCTTGACATGTCAATATGGTCATACAGTAATGCATATGTTGAATTTTTTGTCCCTCTAAAGAATGCAATGTCTTCCACCCTCTGGGTGAAGAGGAAAGCTCCTCAGTAATGATCAAGAGCTTGCCATTGTAGAAATGGTTGTTGCAAATAATGCAATAAAACTGCATGAAATTCAAACTAGAATTGTGGCGGACCATGAGATATTTGACAATATCGATAGCATCAGCCTCACAACCATTACGCGGACATTGTCCAAACACAGAGCAGCTCTACACTGTTCCCTTTGAGAGGAACAGTGAGAGAGTCAAGGAGCTACGATGACAATATGTCCAGGTATAGTGTATATTCAATTCAATGTCCAGTTCTATAAGCTTTGCACTTTGCAAGTAGGTAACCTACACAGTAATAGGTTACAGTACAGTATGGTATACAGTAATGACATGATTTACATAAACTTTGTTTCAGAGAGTTATGGAATTGGAGGCCAACCAGGCCCCTCATGAATTCATATACATAGATGAGGCAGGATTCAATCTGGCCAAAAGGCGTCGACGTGGACGAAATGTAATTGGAAAAAGGGCCACAGTTGATGTGCCAGGACAGAGAGGGGCAAACATTACCATGTGTGCAGCAATTGCAAATGCAGGATTACTCCTTCACAGATGTCAGGTTGGACCCTATAATACCGAGCGCCTGCTTGCCTTTCTCAATGATCTCCACCAGCGCCTGGTTCCAGAGCAGGATCAGGAGGGTGAAAACATGAGGACCTTTGTAATTACCTGGGACAATGTGGCTTTCCATCATTCGCAAGCAATAACAACATGGTTTGAAGTCCACCCAAGACTGGTAAGTCTCTTCCTTCCACCCTATTCACCTTTCCTCAACCCCATAGAGGAGTTCTTTTCTGCATGGAGGTGGACGGTTTATGACCATCAGCCACATGACCAGATGTCCCTCCTTGAAGCCATGGATGCTGGCTGCAGGGACATCACAGTTGATGATTGCCAAGGGTGGATCCGACATACCAGGCGGTTTTATCCCAGGTGGATCGCCTTGGATAACATCAGATGTGATGTTGATGAAAACATGTGGCCTAACCCTGAAGATTGCAGAGATTAGATACAGTAATTTTGTGCTTTTTTTTTAGATTCCCCCCTTTTTATCTGGGCTTTTTGCTGTTGTTTTTTTGTTCAGAATGCTCTTGTGTGTTTCATGGATATTTTGTTCACTGTAAGCAATACTGTAAAACTTTTTTCTGTTCTATCATACCGTGTTTCTACTGTACCTCCTGTAGTAAACAGTAAAGGAAAAAAAAACGTATTTGCTTTATACTGGAATGCTTTTGAATGTGAACATTACTGTACATGTGGACATACAGTTCCCAACCAAGAAATTTAGTGTCAAAACGGTGGATTGCATGTTTTGCATGCAAATACCTGTAAAACTGAAACATAAAAGTCTATGCAGTTTGTGTAATGTCAACAATAGCCAGTATTTTGAAACCTGGTGTACTTTGATTGACTGCATGTACCTTGTGAAGTTAAAACAAGTGTTATTCTTTGACAGAATAATTTCATTTTGAGTCAGATTTCCAGTGTTTTGGTAAAGTTAGTGTGTGCAGAGAAAGATGTGTTCTATTTTGAAATGAAGAGTTAGTATGTATTTAACAAAATGTATTTTTGAGAAGAAAATTATCCATTTGGCCAATTGTGTTTTGTAGGTGTGAGTCTGTGTTAAGAGTTTAGAAAAAGTATCTGAAGTATGGGTAAGCGCTTGTTAGCGATTGAAAAAAACTGTAATACACCGTTTACACTATGCATGCATTTAGTATAATACACCCTTCAAATAATCTGGACGTGCAGCCATTATATTCAGTGAAGTTGTTGACAATATAAGCTACTGATAGTGAAACAGATTCACATATTCATATTACACACATACATACACATAAATGCATACACGTATACATGATTGTAGCATGATGCTGATGCAGTTAAATAGAGATCAGATCAGAAATGATTAAGCAGTTACACTCTTACCAAAAAGAAGTTTACTTCAAGTTAATTTTATTAAGTATACTTAAGTAAAGTTCAAGTATATTTTTAAGTGTACTTTGGCCGTTTCTCAAACGGAAGGCTGCATCCTCCGGAGGTCGCATTTGCAAGCTGCATACGTCATCAAGCCTGGTTTATTTCAGTTAACTGAGAATTACATTCACTAAGAATAATGGTCAGATTTATAACTTAATATTATAAAATACGACCTTCTTTATGGTGTATTGCATACGTACTGCATGCATCTTTATGCCTACAAATGCAACCTCCGGAGGATGCAGCCTTCCGTTTGAGAAACGGCCTTTATGTAATAAGCATACAAATATCAGTGTTCTATTTCAATACTCCCTGGGACTAAATTGGCCCATTTTCTAGTATATAAAGGTATACTTTTAAGTGTACTTTAAGTATAACCGAAGTAAACTTTGAGTACACAACTAGTTTACATCTATGTTTTTCAGTTTGTGCTGCAGGGTAAACTAAAAGTGAACTTACTGATAGTTTACTAATTATTATTTTTTTTTTTTTTACGCAAGCTTTGAAGTATGGTCTCAGTATGGTCAATTTTCTTTAAGTTAACTTCACATCATACTTTAAGTATGCTACTATGTCCCTGTTTAGGTATTAATTTGTGTTTGTTAAGTGAATATCTTATGATATCTTATAACATATAAAACATCAAAAGAAAGAAAAGGGTATCTGCTTGTAAACAAAAACATTTTATTATAGCATTCATGCATTTTTTTTATAAACACTTGAATCTGGGTAAGTTGCATAAATAAAAAATAAATAAATAGACAACAATTTTGAACAAAAAGCTTAAAAAAAAAAAAAAGACTATTCATTATAATCAAAACGTAGATGGAGTTGATCAACACCCTAAAGCTTGACAGTCATTATTACCTCATCATGTGTCAACATTTTATTCCATAATGTCACACAGTTTTACATATCTGTGGTTTTGATGCTGTTTTATGTCTGACGATTGTGTTAGATTAGATATGGAAGCATTTCGGTTTCTTCTTCATTTGTGTTTTGGAAATTCTGTACAGAAGATGTGCAATAGCGCCCCTAGCTTATAACAATGAAAACACGGATTCTCAGAGCATAGCTCAAATATGATGCTAAATGAAGAGTTCAGATGCAAAAGCCTCTAAATCCATCTGATGTACAGTACTGTGCAAAAGTTTTAGGCCACTAGTATTTTCACCAGCTAAAAAATGGTTTAAAGTAAGTTATTTCTATCTTTTGCTGTAGTGTGGCAGTAAAAAATATCGGTTTACATTTCCAAACATTCTGTTTGCCATTAATTGTAATAATCTAGTAAGATTTTTGTTTGCACAAAGAGTCTGACAACAGCCAGTGCTCCACACAGATCTAATCTCATCGTCATCCAGTCTGTCTCTGGAATGACATGAAGACACAGAACAAACTGAAACAGAGTAAATCCAGAAGAACTGTGGCAACGTCTCCAAGATGCTTCAAGAGACCTACCTGCAAAGCTACCTGAAAAAATGTCCACAAGTGCACCTAGGGCAAAAGCTGCTGTAAACGCAAAGAATGGTCGCACACTGTCAATTCTAATTAGTAAACCTTACTAAAAAAAAGCATGCAAACCGATTGCCTTGAAAAAAGCAAGTAACGTGAAATAAGAACAGTATTTTGTACTTACAAAGGTTTATTTAGTGTTGTAAACTTACACGCAAGTTCTGGTAACTCAGAATCACTTAGTTGTATTTACTTGAACAGAAATTTAATTTACTTGCTAAAACCATGCAAACCGATTGCCTTAAATCAAGTAAGCGTTACTCTGGTGCTAGAGTAATGCTTACTTGGTTTATGTAAAGCTATCGGTTTCATGGTTTTAGCAATAAATTAGATTTCTGTTCAAGTAAATGCAACTAAGCACTTAAATTACTAACTATTAATTTAAGTAGTAATAGTAGTAATTTAACTAGTTTAGTAACTTAAGTGCTTCAAAAATCCATTACAAATTAATGAAAACAATGTTCCATTCATATGACACATAAATTTAAGGCAGTGACAATTCAAAGTAAAAGGTAATGTATTACACAAACCAACAACAATCTGATACAAACCAACATCAATCTCATTTAGGGTATGCTTAGTGTAAGAAGTGGAGGTAGCAGTAGGAGGATGAGTTTAAGTATGGCACTGGGTAGGCTGCACATGTTGCCAATGGATTATATAATTCAAAAAGTCACTTTAGTTTCAGGGTTTTGTTTTGTCCCAAGTAAAGCACCACACTTTGAATGAATCTCCAAGTGTTTTTCATGGTATTAGGTCAATCCAAATGTAGCAGTAATCCAAATGTACCAAATGACATTCCAGAAGCAAACAGTTGATGTAGATTCTACAGACTGTTCTTTGCAGTGTACCCTGAACAATGATGGCAGAAGACACAGGGTCAAGGCAGAGAAGATTTGGAGAAATACATCATCTTCAATGATGGTCAGCAATCCAACACATATTAGTGTCCAGACAGCATCAACATCAGACACCTGCATAAAAAACAAACAAATAAAATATTAAGTAGGGCAATGTGATGGTTATTTGTCAGTGTTATCTGTCCTGCCTGGTTCACCAAAAATTTAAATTTGTTATCATTTACTCACCCATGACTTTTGTTCATTTTGGAATGACATGAGGGAGATTAAATGGCATAGTTTTCTTTTTTGGGTGAACGAGGTATATAATCAACAATAATCTTATAGAAGTATCTCAGTAATATAAGAGCAAATACACATTACATTTTCCCACAGTTAAGTGTTTGTTTAAGGTGTATTTTTTTTTTTTTTTTTTTTTTTTTTAGAACTTACAAAGCGGGTTAGTAGTAGAAGTATCTGGGGTAATCGCAAAATGAAACAGGAAGGCCCGAGATGGGTGTGGAGTGCTGTCAAATCTGGGTTCTAGAAGAAAAAAAAAAGAAAAAAAAAAAGTTTAAGACATTCAAGTGTTACAATACGAATGTTTTTGTCAAAGTGTCAATAAAAAACATTTAAAAAGTGTTACAGCAACATAATTTTGTTTTTGTCAAAGTGTCAATAAAGAGGTCATAAACTGTTTAGTTGAAGCCTGTGCTGATGAGACCGCTGTTCAGAGAAGGCAGTTGCCACAAACACTTGTCCTAAATATGACAAATAAAAGTTACACTAGTGTTGTGGCTTCTAGATTACAGACACATTCATTCCTTGATAGTTGCATGTTTTAGAAGGGTTACATTAAGAAAGAAAGAAAGAAAGAAAGAAAGTCTACATTTCTATACATATCTATTTGAGGCCACAGTCATAAAATCAATTCAAAAGCAGCATTTCCTCTGTTTTACTGTAGAAATAAAAATTACTGTGAGACAAAGAGCTCATTTAATTTAAACCACAAAGGTTTAATCATGCAATGGCAATAACTGTGACATATTAAAATATATATGATGATAAAATTGTAAATTGAAAAAATTAACTTAAAATCAACATGAGGTTGCTACATCAACTCTGGGCAAAACAGAAAACTAACTACAAAGTTTTACATTTGTGACAGTAAAAAAGCATCTAGTGTAAACAGAATCACTTGTCTTTTGTCTACTTTACATGCAGCCCATGCACAAAATAAGGCTAAGTCAGTTAAAATTAGCAGCACACAGAAAGACGCATTTACACACAATTATTTTTTTGATAACTTACCTTAGTGTCTTTGTCCAGAGGTAAAAATGCAAGCAGTCTCTGCTTCTTTTCCCAGTTTCAGCAAATTCTTCGCCAATTAGCTGGAGCCAACCGATGTCAGCACAAATTCAAAACATTGCTTGTTGCGCATGCTCTAACTGTCCTAATTTCTTCTTCTGTGGTTTTGTTGCACATTAGCAACACATTAGCGCACTGCTGCCTCTCACTGGTGTATTCATGTCATTGGTTTTGCTGTGACTACTTGAATATTTTAAGTAAGCCTTACTCAAAGCAGCAAGTAAACTGTTTTTTTCGCCTTGGAATTAGCTGTAACTTGATAAAACCTAGTAAGTAGAGCAACTAAGTAAAGATAACTAATTATATACAAGTAAGGTACACTATTGGATTTTAAATGTTGATTTCATTTAGTTAATAGAAGCTAATTGATAAAGAAAATCTATTTATGACAGCATCCTCATTTTACAGCATTTTTACACAAGTGCCTAAAACTTTTAACAGTGCTGCAGCTTTGCAGGTAGGTTTCTTGAAGCATCCTGGAGACTTTGTCACAGTTCTTCTGGATTTAGTCTGTCTGAGTTTGTTCTGTTTCTTCATGTCATTCCAGAGACAGACTGGATGATGATGAGATCAGATCTCTGTGCAGAGCACTCGCTGTTGTCAGACTCCTTGTGCAAACAAAAATCTCACTGGATTATTACGATTAATGGCAAAATGAATGTTTGGAAATGTAATCTGATATTTCCCACTGACACACTACAGCAAAAGACCGACTTTAACTGACTTTAAACCATTTTTTAGCTGATGAAAATACTAGTGGCCTAAGACTTTTGCACAGTACTGTATTTCTTTAAAATTAGCATTTCTTTCTGACTACTTTGTATAGGTAAATACTGGTACTTCTGATTGGGCTGAGGCTGGAATTTAGCGAGTTTAAAGTAAAAGTATTTGATGGACGTATACTATGTGTCAGGAGCTTTCACTCAGTATCATTATCTCATTTTTGACCGAGATGGCTTTTAGCTGGTTTTGCATCTGAGCTCTTCATATACTTTTTCTAAGTATAAATCAAGTATACTTAAATGTCATCAAATGTCAGGGAGGCCATTAGACCTATATTAAACATCTGTAAATCCATCATTATTATCATCCATCATTTATCATCATTAGTAACACCAGGATAGCTACGATGGTGAATCCTAAAAATAATCACATTTTTTTTTTTTTTTTTTTTTACTTTTACAAAGTTATGTTTGTGATATTAAAAATGTTTCTTATCTCTTTGACATAAGTAGATGTCATTTTATGCTGCAACAAAGTTGTAAGTATAAATTGCCATTGTTTGATGCCATTAAAATGCCTCCTGATAATAAATTTGCAAAATACAATATGTTAGTTAAAGCTAACCTGCACATACACTGCCTAGCCAAAGTAAAAATTGCAGTTTCAATTAAATAAGTTATACTGTGTATGTTTGCAATAAATTATTTTAACCTTAGCAGATGTAGTGTGTAGCTTTTCTCAAACAACCATGGTGGAAGACGAATCCCACGGCCATATTCCAGAGTGACAGTGGCAAGATTCTTTGGGCTCACATTATGAAGTGATTCAGGGAGCCAAGGCATAATTTTCAAACATGAGATAGTCACCAGGGTCTAACTTTTAAACCCATTGAACCTCTTTGGGATGTGCTGAAGTAGCCTTTATAGAGTAATACAGAGATCTGTTTATAAAAATAAACATTTAAATGTCAACAAAACAATGCCATGACAAATCCACACTGCAAACAAATCTAAAGGCAGTCTAACTAAATAATCAAGCATGTGACCTTATTGTACTGAAGAACACTGAAGAGCTCATGAGTGTCTTTTTCTCTCGTTGTTGATTATGATTGTGTTTCCACTCAATCAGGCTGAGTTTGACTCCTACCAGCATCCTGATTTTGTTCATTAAGAAGAGGTTTCATTTCACGTCATTCTGCTGTGTTCTGCTTCTGCTTTGATTCATTGGCTGGAGTTTCATTAGAATCTGCTGCATTCTCAGTTCAGGAGAAGACATTGTCAGTAAAGACATCCTTTCATCCTTTCATCCTTTTAGTAGCATTAATGAAAGATATACTAGGAAGATGTTTCAGTTTCAGATTTTGAATATATTACCCTTTTCAGTTTCCAGAGATATGATGTAGAAATAAACCATTATGGCATTGACAAAAACATGGAAACAGCCCAGACTGATCTCCTGAGCAAAATTGAGCCTGAAAAATATTTCAATATTGATAGAAATAGTTCATATTTGGTTTGAAACTGACTGAATAAAACAGGAAAATGACCCTTTGAAATTAAGATCAAACAACATATTGTATGAAACATCTCACAAATGTCGGTAATGCTTTAGATTACAACCCGCAAAGAACTACGTAATTAAACTGAATTTACGGTGTATGTTTCTGCAATTATAGTGTACCTATAAAGTACGTACATGTAGGTATAAGGGAACAACATGTTATATTTGGGTAATAAGGGGATAACAAACCAGATATTCAACCTGCAAAAAACTACATAAGTATACTGAATTTACGGTGTACATTTCTGTAATTATAGTGTACCTATAAAGTACGTACATGTAGGTATAAGGGAACAACATGTTATATTTGGGTAATAAGGGGATAACAAACCAGATATTCAACCTGCAAAAAACTAAGTATACTGAATTTACGGTGTACGTTTCTGTAATTATAGTGTACCTATTAGTACCTATGTGTAGGTATACGGGAACAATACGTTACGTTTTGATAATAGAGAGTAACAACCAGAAATACAACCTGCAAAAAACTGCGTAAGTAAACTAAAGTTACGGTGAATGTTTCGTATTTATATTGTACCTACGTGTAAGAATAAGGGAACAATAGGTTAAGTTTATCACAGATATACAAATAGTTTATAATGGATTAATTTAAAAACAGGTACCTATTCTATTAAATCGTACGTTTGGTGTATCTATACGTAAGCTTTTTAAAATTACTGGGAAATTATACTCTTGTTCCATGTAATTACAGGGTAATTGTGCCCTCTGCGGGTTGTAAATTAAAGTGGCGATTGTTTCCCTCTTGTTCAACGAAGTTACAGGGTAGGTACAGTACATATAACAACGCGACGTAAAATGTGGTTCTACAAAATGTACATTTATTTACATTTTACAGACAATAAAGGTACAACACTAACATATTTACATCATCTAAACATTTAACGTTTACTTAATATGAAATTATAACATTTCATTCTGTTCTGTGTGATTTCTGTTGCCAGCTCGTTTCCAAGAATAGGTCTACATAATGTTATCATGACTACACGTTAAACCCTTAAAATAAATAATATTTCTGCAATCGTTTAATCATTCATGTAATATTAACTTCGTTTGCCGTGGCGGAACACAAATGCGTTTTCTCTAACATGCTGTGACTAACAATAGAACCATAAAATACACCGAACACGCATCATAATTACAAAGTAAACAATTTTATTTGTGTGCTGGAACCCAGATCTTCACAATCCATACGATTTGCGAGGACCAGAACCAAATTCAAGGCTTTGTCCGGCGATCTTCATCTCCATCTCTAGCAGCGAGTCCATCAGCAACAGCCGTAAACCCGTGCTAAAGTGCATTTTGCGACAGGAAAATCGGACGTTCATTGGCTCTCGCCTGCATTCGTCACAGATTACGACATGCCGTGTTTCTGGTGAGATGTGTTGGACGCGCGGGCGCCTTCGAGGAGTGGATCAAGACAATAATCAGGATAATATTTTCAGCGATTAACAATTTAAATTCTGCTCTCATCCTACTGCACCTCAAACCTACTGTATTCCGCCAAAAAAGACTGCGGCTTCAACGCATCGTTATTTGGATTACTTTTTTGTATGGCTGTTGACATTTTTGCAATAAATAAATGATTGTGATTGCACTTTCCTGTTTTTTATATTTTTATTACTGTTCAGTCAACGTTAGGTTTAGAGGTAGAAGTGGGATTAGCGACTATAAAAAATATTAAAATACACAGATTGTGTGTTTATGTATTGTACCTACCCTGTAACTTCGTTGAACAAGAGGGGAACAATCGCCACTTTAATTTACAGCCCGCAGATGGCACAATTACCCTGTAACTACATGGGACAAGAGTATAATTTCCCAGTAATTTTAAAAAGCTTACGTAGAGATACACCAAATTTACGATTTAATAGAACAGGTACCTGTTAAGTTTTTTAAATCAATCCATTATAAATTATTTTTAATTATTTGTATATCTGTTTGCTACCCCGTTATTACCCAAACGTAACATATTGCTCCCTTATACTTACACGTAGGCACAATATAAATATGAAACATACACTGTAACTTCAGTTTACTTGCGCAGTTCTTTGCAGGTTGTATATCTGGTTGTTACCCCCGAATTACCAAAACGTAACATAGCCTATTGTTCTCTTATACCTACACATACGTACTAATAGGTACACTATAATTACAGAAACGTACACCGTAAATTCAGTATATTTATGTAGTTCTTTGCAGGTTCAATATCTGGTTTGTTATCCCCTTATTACCCAAATATAACATATTGTTCCCTTATACCTACATGTACGTACTTTATAGGTACACTATAATTGCAGAAACATACACCGTAAATTCAGTTTACTTACGTAGTTCTTTGCGGGTTGTAATCTAAAGCGTTACCCAAATGTCTATAACAACTGAACACAGAATAATGTGTAAAATAACTGAAAATATTTCAACTTCAACAAAAATTAATGCTGACTAGTAGGCATAAGCATTTGTGATATTGATCACATCATGATGTCATGATTTATTTATGGGTTTATAACAGGGATCAGATCATATTTCTAAAACCCTTACAGTGCATGTGTCCATATGTAGAATCCCAATTGTAATTTGTCACTGTGAGAAACACTGGCAAAACTGCAACAATGAAGAACACTAAAAACAGAAGAGGAATTATTAATATTCTTAACATGAATACAAAAACTGTGCTTTACTGACAGACACATCAACAGATTCACAAACTGTTTGATATAAAACAACAAATGAGAATCATTGTGTATGTGTGTGTGTGTGTGTGTGTGTGTGTGTGTGTGTGTGTGTGTGCACCTGGTATTCATCACATTATGGGGACCAAATGTCCCCACAAGGATAGTAATACCAGTAAATTTTGACCTTGTGGGGACATTTGTGAGGTCCCCATGAGGAAACAGGCTTATAAATCATGCAGAATGAGTTTTTTTGAGAAAGTAAAAGTGTGCACAGTCTCCTGTGAGGGCTAGGTTTAGGTGTAGGGTTGGTGTAGATAGAAAAATATGGTTTGTACAGTATAAAACCATTACGCCTATGGAATGTCCTCATAAAACATGTAAACCTAACATGTGTGTGTGTGTGTGTGTGTGTGTGTGTGTGTGTGTAACATAAGTTAAACTGAATTACATCAATCTGTCTATATACTTCCATATACTTAAATATATACTAGAGTTGAGCCGGATACTCGGCTGAAACGAGTATCCGGCACGGATAAAGCACTTTTGCCGAGTACGAGTATCATACGAGTAATACGAGTCAATATCTGTGCTCGGATTGAATAAAAATTCTCATTGGGTAGTTTACTGTGTCTGCGTTCTGTGATAGGCTAGTCACAGGGCCCCTCCCCTACACACATACTAGAGATGCGCGGATGAGCTTAAACGTCACCGGAATCCGCAGCTCCAAATAAATGATCCGCCCGCCACCCACCCGCACCTGTATTTTTCTCTGATTTAGATAACCGCACCCGACCCGCACCCGATCGTCATTTACAATTATTCTAATTCTTAGTTTTGCATGATGATATGATGAATGTGATGAACACTTATAAGCTTAATCACTCGTGCTTTTAAGCCAAATCCACGCTAAAAAGAATAACGTTAACTGATATCTGGACGTGACGTATTGTTTTCGGTATAATGTACTGATTCAAATTAGTAATCAATAATAATTTTTATTTTAATACTCGGCGTGCCTCTCTTGACATGCTCTCGCGTATGAACAGGCAGCAAATGTGGTGCTGGCGCGGACGGCGCGGGCGCGGGCGCATCAGGCGCATCAGGTGCAATGATAAAACATATTTCAAAGGAAGCCGGCGCTAGGGTCCTTACCGTCTTTGCTGGGTGTTTTGAGCGAATATTTGCATTTATTCACATACGATTTAGTTACAAATGGTGGCCTGTCATGATTTTGGCTAATGCAGGACACTACTGAATGATGCGCATCAGAGGGGATTTAGAAGTGGGTGCGCAGAGCCGACTGATAAAGAAATGGGTATACGCGGGTTATACACACCACTGCATATTAACCTACTCGAGTATTTAAAACATATGTTAGAAAATACAGTTAATATTTGCGTCATTATTGATTTTTCTCATCCACCCGCGAACCACCCGCAAATAATCAGAATGCAATTTTTTATTACCCGACCCACCCGACCCGCGGATTGTCCGCAGCGCCCGCGGATATAACCGCCATCCGCGCATCACTAACACATACAGATTTATTGTGTTGCTGTGTCCCGCTCTGCTCACACACACACACAGAACACTGAGAAGAGAAGAGAACAGCCAGTAGAGTTTTGGTAAACGTGGGGTTTGTTCAGACGTGGTGCTTGGTAAAAGCGACTCGCGTCTCTGCCTGTCGGAGAATTTATTTTTCTTTTTTTAAACCGTCAGCTGGCTCTGACCAGTTTTTTTTTCACGCACTGAGTGTCTGACACTTTCTTTCTGTATTTCATAAATAAATAAATAAATAAAAAAACCACACTGCTCAAGGTTAAAAAAAAAAAAGAAAGTTATGTTGAAATGAAAACTCTTGTTCATTACATTTTACTTCATAATTGCAACCGCATGTGTTGTATTCATTGTTGCAAAACTTATTCTGTATATAGTTCGTTTGTTATCATGATCAAAACCACTGATCTGAAGCTCAATGCTGATGCTGTCATGTAAATAGTTTTCTAATCAGCAATAAATATAACAATTTCTGATCAACCCATATCAATTGCATGCTTAAAATAACATACCGGTTAAAGCCCCGCCCATTTCAATACAACATGACCCACTTCCAGGTTAAATCCCACCCACTTCCGGGTTAGGCCCCGCCCACTCCGAGTACAGATACAGATACAGATAATTCATATGGTTAACAGATACAGATACAGATACAGATAATGCTGTACTCGCTCATCCCTAATATATACCATACACTATAATCTCTCTCTCTCTTTATATGTATCTGATATCAGATATCAGATATATATATATATATATATATATATGTGTGTGTGTGTGTGTGTGTGTGAGAGAGAGAGAGAGAGAGAGAGAGAAATTGTAGATCTGAACTCCTCCTCTGGTTGATCCAAAGGGATGAACTGAAATGAAGGCAGAACATTGAAGCTTATTCCAGCCAGAGCACTGACCATGACAAATGCTCGTTCACTTAATTTCGCAATGCTCGTTCAATTAATTTAGCAAATACTGTAAAAACATGAAAAATATATATATATATATATATATTGATAAATTACTCAAGATTCATGATTCACACTTTTACGAGTATTTTCAGTATTTTTCAATAGCATACATACATTTCATTGAATCATATACCCATATTGCTTTTAACACTTTAACCTAAACTAAAATATATAAATATAAAATATATATGCAATTACAAATTTCAATGCATTGAATTTCATTCTGTTTGCAGCTTTTGTAAAAGTTGAGTCCCTCAGTCCTTCTCAAATGTTTTTGGAACAAACAGGAATAAACAGTTTTTAAATACAAAAAAGTATCATAAATCATCAATGTAGCAACACAGTATACTTAATGAAAATAATAAAGAACAGGTATAACAGGAGTACTATTAAAAAATGACTGTTATCATGAAACCATCCAATCCTGTGTAATTTAGACCTTTGTCCCAAACATATTTAAAAAGAACAAAAAGAGATAAAAGCAACAATTGCCAAATTGAAGACAGAATATAAATACATATCAAAAGAATAAAATAATAATAATAATTATAATAACTACATGAAAAAAGGTTTGTCAAAACAAACTTTAATTTGGCTTGAGAAAGCCTGATCAGAAAGTTTTCAAAAGTTTAAAAGTTTTTAACAGCATGTTGCTAGCATATTCCTAGCATGATTCGCATGTTAGCATGATTCTAGCATGATTAGCAAATTACTACCATGTCATTACCATGATTCTAACATGATTAGCATGTTGTTAGCATGAGTAGCAAGTTACTAGCATGTTGTTAGCATGATTCTAACATGATTAGAATGTTACTAGCATGTTTCTAGCATGATTAACAAGTTAGTTTGTATGAGTTTAAATGGATTAGAAATAGTGCACAGAAGAGAAGCTTGACTGAATCTCAAGCCATTCTAGTTTTGACAGTTGGAGTTTGAACTCATTTAAGTCTATGGGATTTTTCCCAGCTTTATTAGTCATTTTCAGGAAAACCATAAGTCTGATCAGTTAGAAAAGATATAGCAGACCCAGTCAGATCAATCTAAAGAGCTGGGCTGAGTATGTAGAATTAAAGCTCTAGGTTGAATTAGAGCTAATAGTTTTAGTAATAATAATTGTAGGAGCTAAATGTAATTTTTTTAACCACAAGATGGTGTGAAGTGAGAGGAGTTGGTGTAGGTCATATGGCATTTAAACCTCCTGATCGTGTGTGTCAGTGAACAGGTGGCAGCAGTACATGGTTCTTACCGTCATTTCATCCCTTGTTCCTGGGCGGATAGGAGGCCGCAACAACAACAACAACAACAACAATAACAACAATAATAATAATAATAACAACAACAACACAATAAGTTTAAATAGCATCTCAGTAAGTTGGCTTTCTCAAGCCAACTTAATAAATAAATAGGTATTGGTTAAACTAAATTTGTTGCCTAATAAATTTTAACCTTTCGATTATTATTGTTGCCTGTGTTGTTATAGAATCACAGGATAATGCAGACTGGTGCAGTTTATTAGAGTAATGCTAAAATAAATATTTGCATATTAACGTAACTTTGTTAGGTTTCTATTTGCTGCAGAATATTCAGAATATTTTTTTTTTTTTTTATTTTTTTTTTTTTTTCAGATGTTCATATGCATTCATGTGTTTATGATAAAAAAATTGAGTGTTATTTGGATTTGCTTACCTGAATAAAAAACAGCTGAGAAAACAACATATTGTGTTCTATGACTATAATGCAGAATCACTGATCTAATGCTGCCTGTAAAACAGAGAAGATGAAATAATTACATTCACAATGTCATGTACAACACCATGCACACTACAACACAAATGACAACTAAAATGGAATATTATTTAATAGAATAAGAATTGAGCTTGTTTATTTATAAATTAATCAAACCTGTAAACTCATGAGCATATGGAGCTGCCCAGAGCAACATGAGAGGCCTCAGAAGATAATGAACACAACAGAAAACTCATTCAGAGATCCTGAAATGCATATCAGACCGAAAGAACTACTGTATTAACAAATGATTGAATGTTATATTATATATATTATATTGCAATGATTAAAAAAAAAAAAAAAATAAAAAAACAGTAGTGAAACACTCACCTTCAGAAACACCCCAGACTACAAAAGCAACAAACATCATAATATTTGGACAGAAGATGAGAAACATCTGAAGATTAAACACTAGATCTACAGAGAAAAGACAAAATAATTCAAATGGGTAGAGGATGTTTTAATGAAATGACTTTTCCCTAGTTGTTGACTTACCTAGTAATCTCAGGACCAAATGTGTCTTGGCTGAAAACACTGAGTTCTGCTGATTGTACATGTGTATTGTCCCTCATCTTCAGCTGTCAGATTGTCCAGACGGAGGGAGAAGTTTCCATGTTTAATCTGATCAGTAAACAAATGAGCTCTATCATGATAATCCTGCTGCTGAGCCTCTGCTCGACTCTCACCATCTTGATACAGATGAACCAGATTCTCTGAGTCTGTTCTTCTCCATTCCACCTTTAGACTTTTCTCTTTTAAATGTTTGCCACCATAACAGGGCAAAACCACTGAAGATCCCAAAGAAACAAGTGTGTGGCTATATGCTCAAGAACAATTCTTTAAAGTGAAAAATAAGACTGAGAGGTCTCAGAATCTTGTATTTCAAAACATTTGTAAGTTTGATCAGCTTCATATTACGTGGGGAAAATGTGTTTAAACAGTAAAAATGCATAATGCTTATTTGTCAAGAATTTTTACTTTTATTTGCCACATTTGTCAAATTTTTCTGCTGATTAATCACTTGACTTTACATGCAAGTAAGACAGTCTCATCTCATCTAAGTAAATGAATCTTGACCAGAATAAACTGCAGTCTACAAGCCTATAGAAAAGCTAATAAAGAAACGACTGTTCATAAAAAACATGCAGAATTGGTTGGTGCAGTTTTATATTTAAAAAAAATAAAATAAAAACTAATGGATTATTTTCATATCTGCTATAGCAGGTCTAGTCATTTTCACTTACCTGTTACCACTTTTGTGATTTCTGAATACACACAATCCTGGTCACTGTTAACTTTACATGTGTATTCACCGGCATCTTCAGCTCTCAGATTGTGCAGACGGAGGGAGAAGTTGCCATATTGAATGTGGTCAATAAAGAAATGAGTTCTATGATGATAATCTGTGTGCTGTTCCTCTGGTAGACTCTCACCATCTTGATATAGATGAACCAGAGTCTCTGAGTCTGTTCTTCTCCATTCCACTTTCAGACCTTTTTTTAACAAGCATTTATCACCATAACAAGGCAGAACCACTGAAGATCACAGATGAACAAGGGGATCAAATTCACCAACGCTACACCCTAAAAATGAAAAGACATTTTTATTTTTATTTTTTTTCTGATGTGAATTGACTGTTAACACACATTTATACACTAAGGATCAAGGTTCCCCACCCCTTTATTAGAGGTTTTGGTACTAATTTAACAAGTTGTCTTCAGGATACTATAAAAACGCCCTCCAGGATAAATAGGATACATCTAGTTTTAAAAAGAGTAAAAGATACATCTAGCTTTAAAACAACAAAACCACTCTCCTCTCTAATATAAATAAGAACAGTTCACAATACTTAGTTCTATATTTAAAATGCACTATTAAAAGGCAGTTACTTTAGAAGAATGGCGTGTGTGCACAAAACAAAATAAATAAATAAAAGAAAGGATGCATAACGTATGTGTTTTGTTATAGCAATATACTGAAACTCAAAACTGCATTTTCAATGGTCTGCTTTAAGATTAGCAGTAAGACTTGTGCCACTTACTCAAAACCAAATTTGTCTCAGCTGAATACACACAGTCCTGGTCACTGTAAACTGTACACGTGTACTGTCCAGCATCTTCAGCTCTCAGATTGTCCAGACGGAGGGAGAAGTTTCCATGTTGAATCTTATCAGTAAAGAAATGAGCTCTATCATGATAATCCTGCTGCTGGGACTCTGCTTGACTCTCACCATCTTGATACAGATGAACCAGAGTCACTTTGTCCACTCTTCTCCATTCCACCATCAAATTTTGGTTTAATAAACATTTGTCAACATGACAAGGAAGAACTACTGAACCTCCCAATGGAACAAACATGTTACAAGAATGTTTTGTAGTGAAACCTAAAAAGATAGAGACACGTACTACAAAACATTGCATTTCAGCAAAAACAAAACAAAAAAAATTATATAACCCATTTCACACTCTCGCTAGACTCTCTCTTTATTGTTCTAAATGTTAGAAACTAATGTGAATGCATTAAAAAGTCAGCACCCACACTTGCTTTTACATAAAGCAAACAAAATATCCAAATAATTGTATATACATTTCCATGTGGAAGAATATTCTTATGACATTCACTTACCTTTATCAGGTGATCTACAGTAGATTAGCCAGCAGAGCAGAAGTGTAGATCCAGATGCAGAAATACAGAGATTCAACACCATTATGTGTGAAACAGAGAAACCTGTACATAAGACACACCGTATTTGAAGAAAGAGTTATTGTGTAAATTGTAATGTACATTACCCAACAAATATAATTTTTACTGTTTTTCTGGTTGTAGATGCAGTGACTGGGAACACACTGAACATGACTGTGAAAAACCAAGGGGGAAACAATCTAATATAACTAATTTACTGTTTCTTTTCATGTTTTATGCTTCAAACAATAACACACTGCTGCTTTTTTAGCATTTAATATCTTTCAAACATCCAAGGAATGATGAAAATATTCTGGCTCATATAATAATGTTAACGTTTTCTCGGTTCTTATTTTTATTATCACTTCTTTTTGTATCCTGATGCTATCAGAAACATGAAATTACTGCTGCTAATTTAATACATTATTTTACTACAATTATCAAGGACATTCAATTACCATAAATAGTTATAAAGTTTAACTACATAAACTTTGACATTGCCAGAAATGTACATTAGCATTACTTCCTGTTTGCAAGTTATAT
>NW_026127352.1:0-24393 GCF_022985175.1 Labeo rohita | reverse complement strand
GCTATGTCCAGGGCTGCTCTGTCTGCGCCACATCATCCACTCCACGGAAGCTGCCAGAGGGTAAGCTCCAGCCACTCACCATCCCCAACCGTCCATGGTCCCATATAGGGGTTGACTTCGCCACTGACCTACCCCTGTCCGAAGGTAACACTACTATTTTAGTTGTTGTTGATCGTTTCTCAAAATCTGTCAAATTAATTCCTCTAAAAGGTCTCCCCACGGCTTTTGAAACTGCACAAGCCCTGTTCCTGAACGTCTTTCGTCATTTTGGACTCCCGGAAGATATCATCTCGGACAGGGGTCCTCAATTCATCTCACGTGTGTGGCGAGGCTTCTTCAGACTTCTGGGAGTCAACGTGAGCCTCTCCTCCGGCTACCATCCGCAATCAAACGGCCAGACAGAGCGCAAGATTCAGGAGGTAGGACGTTACCTCCGGGCCTACTGCCAAGATAACCAAGAGCGCTGGTGTCAATACCTACCCTGGGCGGAATATGCCCAGAATTCCCTACGTCAGTCTGCCACCGGACTCACTCCGTTCCAGTGTGTGTTAGGGTTCCAGCCTCCGCTCTTCCCCTGGAACGGAGAGAATTGCGAGGTCCCGGCGGTGGACTTTTGGTTCAGGGAGAGTGAGAGGGTCTGGGACTCAGCTCATGTCCACCTCAGTCGCGCAGTAAGACGGTACCAACGTCACGCGGATGCCCGGCGCAGTCAACACCATCAGTACCAGCCAGGAGACCTCGTCTGGTTAAGCACCCGTGACCTCCGCCTGCGACAGGGCAGTAAGAAGCTGAGTCCCAGATACATCGGACCCTTCCCGGTGGCACGGCAGATCAACCCAGTCACCTACCGCCTCACGCTACCACCCACCTACCGCATTGCACCGTCCTTCCATGTTTCCTTACTCAAACCTTATACTAAACCTGTATCCTCTCCTTCCACAGAGCCCGTGGCACCCCCCCCCCTCCACCCGAGATCGAACCAGCCGACCAAATCTACCAGATCCGGGAGATCCTCAGCTCACGGCGGCGAGGCGGCCGTGTCCAGTACCTTATTGACTGGGAGGGATACGGTCCAGAGGAAAGATCCTGGGTCGAATGCGGAGATGTACTAGATCCCAACCTCCTTCGAGAGTTCCACACCCATCACCCTAACCTACCTGCTCCCAGGCCGCGCGGTCGTCCTCGCCGCCAGTCACGGACGCCAGGAGGCGCCCGTAGGGGGGGGGGGGGGGTAATGTCACATCTACACCCGGCTCCACCACGCAGTTCACCGCTACACGATCACCATCACCAGAATACTGAACACCTGTGCACAATCACCCGTCACCAGCTGAACCTCATCACCAGTCCCTACTTATACTCACCTCAAACAAACCTTCGGTGATCAGACCTCAAGGTTGCTCACCACGAGTCCTCTGTTCATCTTCCGCTGTCTGCTGCATTCTTCTGTCTGCCAGCCTGCCGTCATCTGCCCGTCTCCAGCCTCTCAGCACACGGAGTGCTTCCAGCTTCTAAAAGACTATATTCAGCTAAGCGTTGTTTATGTTCGGCCTTCTTCTCAGTCCCGAAGTGGCATTCTTACCTGAGCTGGTATTTACCTCTGTTGTATGCAATTGCCTAAGTTGTTTCATTAAAATACGCCACTTCTGTGAATTCTCTCTCTCTCTCTCTCGTTGTTCGTCAAACGTGACAGTTAGTGTATTGCTCATATATTCTTATCTGTTGTAACTGATCAACTGCAATTCTATAAATGTTTTGTTGATTGCTTTATTCTCGCTGCTCAAATATAATACCACTTTTATTGTTTGTAATTCTTTTTAGGATGTGTGATAGTATTTGAAAAATCTAAAAGTATTTGAAAAATCACAGTGACAATGAGATGATTTTATTGATTGCTTTTAGCTTATTTTACTTAGATTATATAAAAAAAAAGGGCTAATAGTCTGAAGTCTTCAAACAGGCGTCATTCTCCATTTTTGAATGAAAAAATTAATTGTTTATCACAATCATAGACAGTGTAGATTGATTAAATATTCTGCTGATATAATGGAATTCATTTCTCGTTTAATGGAAATGAGTTCATAGTTACTGCATGAGTACATTCACTGTGTCGTCTGACTGAGGGAGGTTTTTGTACGATGCTGTTTCACTGTGTGAACACTCTACTAGAAGCATAATACCCCATACAGTAATAATCTCCTATATCCTCAAGCTGGACTCCACGTATGTTCAGTGTAAATACATATCCAGAATAAGTTCCACTGAACCGATTTGAAACTCCAGATGCAAGGTAACTTGTTGTGTAGATCAGGAGTTTAGGAGCTTTTCCAGGTTTCTGCAGATACCAGCTCACGTCATAACCCATTCCAGAAGATGTAGTGCAGCTGATAGAAGCAGATTCACCTGCTTTAACAGACAGAGATTCAGGAGTCTGGACCTCTTGATGAGACACTGAGATAGAGATAAAAAAAAAAAAAAAGTTAATAGTTAATAGTTAATAGTTAATAGTTACGAGATAAAACTATTAACACAAACTTTGAAAAAAGAAACAACAACCTGATAATATAAAAATAACTTTTTACCTTGAGCAAGCAGACCCACTGTAGCCACAATTAGTAAAAGAGACATGATTGTATTGTGTGTCAGTGACTCTCTGAACACACACTGATCATCAGAGGAGTTTTGTGTGTAAAGCAGTAAACATGCAAAACAATCACTACACAACAGACTTCTAACCAGTAGGGTGCTGAATAATAAAAAAGACAAAATTCTGAATTAATCACATCTTAAATGTGAACCAAAAAAAAAAAAAAAAATTAATTTAAAAAATATATATAAAATAAAAATCATCAATTTTAGAAAATATTCTTTTCATACTGTAGATGTTGCTTTCAGAAAAATATGGTTGTGAAATATATGACAAAATCCACCAGTATTTCATTAAAGATATCTAAATGATGGAGAAACATTCAAATATACATGCTGTACAAAATAGGGGAGAGCAGGGACGGTTGCAACACTTTTTGTATTTCCTTCAGTTTCTCAGAGACTGTAATTGTAATGCAATAAAGTCATCTGTCATCTGTCATCTATTCACCCACATTGCTGCAACATGTGTACATATGATAATATACGTACAATTACCACTTGAATAGACAAAGTGAAATGTTGCAACTGACCCCACAACAGGGGACAGTTGCAACATTCATTAAAATAATTAAATCATTCTTAAATATCATTTTGCAGTTTCTTTATTTTATTTGTGAACAGACAGGGCCCTCAATAAGGTAAACTGGCTGTATAAAACCAAAGAAAAGTAATTGGAAAAACATTCTCAAGTAATAAGTAGACATTTAACCTATTCACAAAAAAGGAGAGGTACCTAACTATTGAAAGGGGTTCATAATTAATCCATAAAATTACAATTATGTAATGTTATGGCAAGCTTTTAAATCAATGTTGTGGTAAAGGACAGCACGTTGTGATGGTTGCAATGTGTTGCAACTGTCCCTACTAATAGCTGTGATAAAACTTGGTATATTAGCTTGACACATTATCATTGACACATGCTAGCTATGCCTATTAGAAGCTCAGAAAACACTGATTAAAATGTTACGTTTTTACAATACGTCACACAAATAACTTAGACACTATGACCAAAAATCTGATCTGTCAAAAAATACTTTTTTTACCATGAAAAATATTTTTTTGTAGAAGTAATGGTCACATGTGACTGTTTTTTTTTTTTTTTTCAGGAAGGATGAGGGGCCAGTAAAGCATGTGCAGTATGTATATCATCACTGTAGCTTATTCCTGCTTGAAGAAATAAGCCATGTTGCAACTGCCCCTCGTTGCAACTGTCCCCACTCTCCC
This sequence comes from Labeo rohita, assembly GCF_022985175.1. NCBI lineage: Eukaryota > Metazoa > Chordata > Actinopteri > Cypriniformes > Cyprinidae > Labeo > Labeo rohita. The sequence goes on along the minus strand of NW_026127352.1, from coordinate 20,520 downwards.
CTAAAATATTATTTTATTTTTTTTTACATTGATTAAAATGTAACTGATTTATTTAATTAGCTTTATCTGAATGCTTTTTACTATCAGCTGTGAACAGAAAATCGGTTATTGTCAGTGTCATTTTTAGTGCAGGAGGTTTTTGTACAGCCGTTGATTGGTTTTGTATCACTGTGGTACACATTCGGTGGAGGCACTCGACTCTCAGTTGGAAGTAAGTACATTTATTTCTATTTTAAAAATAAAACACTACTTTGAAATAACGAGATAATTTGTTTATGTTTAAAATACATTTTAAAAATAATACCAATGACTAATATAACAATAAATCATTGTACATCATTGTTCTATTCTAGTGTGACAATTACGCACACTTTTCTTATTTCTCCTTCAGATCAGTTTAAAACAGCCACTTTTTTATTACTGGGCATTTTATCCATCTGTATGGTAAACAAACAATATGTTCATTCATTTAGCATGAAATAGAAAGCTAATGTCTGTGTGATTATGCAGTATTTTACTCACCTTTACAAATCTTTTTAACAGAGGCAAACAAGAAAACATTATATTTTATTACACATGAAAAGATAGTAGAACAGCTTAGGAGTTATGGAAAGTTCAAATTATTTATTATTATTAGTTGTTTTTAATGGTAAATGGAAATGGTAAATTAATCATTAAATGTTTGTAATAATTCTAGATTAATGAAAACGTTTTTAATTAAATGAATGTCATACTGTATGTGTCTTCATCTGATGTAGCTTTCAGTCTACACACAACTATAATTAACTCTAAGTAGCACAGTGAAATTTTAACAATAAATAATTGAATAATAATATGGACACACAAAAAATAGAAACCTGTAATAACAAAGATAACCATGCCTAGAGTTTAAACAGTGCTAGCAATGCCAAGATCATGGGTTTGATTCCAAGGGAAAGCATAAATTGATAAAGTAGGAATGCAATGTAAGTTGCTTTGCATAAAAGTGTTTGCCAAACGAATGAATCTAATATGATTTTATATGTGTGTGCATACTTGTTTTGATACTTCTGAGGACCAAATATTTTCACTTATATTGTGAAATACTTTGACCATCCACTAGGATATTTCACTGGTCTTCACTATTAAAAAGGTCTTGTAAATCAAAAATCATGTTTTTATTTAAATCTAGTGTCTGCACGTTTTTGTGATGGATATGTTTAGGAGTAGGTGGTAGAAAATATCATTAACCTGATATAAAATCAATCGATGTCTATGCAGTTTCCTCACTAAAGTAGCAAAGCAAACGTGTGTGTTTGTGTGATTGCATTTTACATTTTACAGGCTGTTGAATGTCAGTTCTGCTTGATTAACATTGAATCTCCTAAAGGGAAGTGAAAGACATAACAGTTTCCATCTCTCTCTCGCTCTCTCTCTTTAGCTGCGACTCGTCCCACTCTCACGGTGCTGCCGCCCTCCAGAGACGAGCTGCAGCAGGGTAAGGCTACAGTGCTGTGTGTGGCCAGTAAGGGATTCCCCTCTGACTGGAAGCTGAGCTGGAAGGTGAACGGCTGCGGCAGGAGCTCTGGTGTCAATCTGAGTCCCAGTCAGCTGCAGAATGATGGACTGTACAGCTGGAGCAGCAGCCTGAGCCTCACTGAGAGTGAGTGGAGAACAGCAACAACCATCAGCTGTGATGCCACACACCCGTCCCACAATGCAGTGACCAAAAGCCTCAACACACAGCAGTGCAATGATGACCAGTGAAATACATACATTGGCACACTGACCTAAATCAGCCGCAGCTCAACAACCAATCTTTTTAGGCTGTTAGTGTATTGCTCATATATTCTTTTCTGTTGTAACTGTACAACTGCAATGCTATAAACGTTTTGTTTATTGTTTTATTCTTGCTTGCCAAATAAAAGCATTTTATCTCAAATATAATACCACTTTTATTGTTTGTAATTCTTTTTAGGATGTGTGATAGTATTTGAAAAATCACAGTGACAATGAGATGATTTTACTGATTATTTTTAGCCTATTTTACTTAGATTACAAAAAAAAAAAAAAAAAAAAAAATAGGGCTAATAGTCTGAAGTCTTCAAATGGGTGTCATTCTGCATTTTTGAATGAAAAAATTAATTATCACAGTCATAGTGTAGATTGATTAAACATTCTGCTGATACAATGGAATTAATTTCTTGTTTAATGGAAATGAGTTCATAATTACTGCATGAGTACATTCACTGTGTCGTCTGACTGAGGGAGGTTTTTGTACGATGCTGTTTCACTGTGTGCACACACCACTATAAGCCCCCATACAGTAATAATCTCCTATATCCTCAAGCTGGACTCCACGTATGTTCAGTGTAAATACATATCCAGAATAAGTTCCACTGAACCGGTTTGAAACTCCAGATTCAAGGTTACTTGTTTTGTAGATCAGGAGTTTAGGAGCTTTTCCAGGTTTCTGCAGATACCAGCTCATGTCATAACCAATTCCAGAAGATGCAGTGCAGCTGATAGAAGCAGATTCTCCTACTTTAACAGACAGAGATTGAGGAGTCTGGACCTCTTGATGAGACACTGAGATAGAGATTAAATAATAATAATAATAAAAAAACTTTAATATAGTTAAGAGATAAAATATTTGTAATAAAAATTAAAACAAAGCACAAGCTTTGAAAAAAGAAACAACAACCTCATAATATAAAAATAACTTTTTACCTTGAGCAAGCAGACCCATTGTAGCTACAATTAGTAAAAGAGACATGATTGTATTGTGTATCAGTGACTCTCTGAACACACACTGATCATCAAAGGAGTTTTGTGTGTAAAGCAGTAAACATGCAAAACACTCTCTACACAACAGACTCCTAACCTGAAGGGTGCTGTATAGTAAAAAGACAAAATTCTGAATTAATCACATCATAAATGTGAACCAAAAAAATAATAATTAATTAAAAAAAAATAAAAATCATCAATTTTAGAAACTATTGTTTTCATACTCTAGATGTTGCTTTGAGAAAAATATGGTTGTGAAATATATGACAGAATCCACCAATATTTCATTAAAGATATCTAAATGATGGAGACAGGGGACAACAGGGGACAGTTGCAACATTCATTAAAATAATTAAATCATTCTTAAATATCATTTTGCAGTTTCTTTATTTTATTTGTGAACAGACAGGGTCCTCAATAATGTAAACGGGCTGTATGAAACCGAAGAAAAGTAATTGGAAAAACATTCTCAAGTAACAAGTAGACATTTAACCTATTCACTTAAAGGAGATTAGAAGCTCAGAAAACACTAATTAAAATGTTATGTTTTTACAATACGTCACACAAATAACTTTTATTATTATTTTTTTTTTTTACCATGAAAACTATTTTTTTGTAGAAGGAATGGTCACATGTGACTGTTTTTTTTTTTTTTTTCAGGAAGGATGAGGGGCCAATAAAGCATGTTCAGTATGAATGTCATAGCTGTAGCTTATTCCTGCTTGAAGAAATAAGCCATGTTGCAACTGCCCCTCGTTGCAACTGTCCCCGCTCTCCCCTAAAATATTATTTTATTTTTTTTACATTGATTGAAATGTAACTGGTTTATTTATGTAGCATTATCTGAATGCTTTTTACTGTCAGCTGTGAATAGAAAATTGGTTATTGTCAGTGTCAGTTTTAGTGCAGGAGGTTTTTGTACAGCCGTTGATTGGTTTTGTATCACTGTGGAGGACTTTCGGTGGAGGCACTCGACTCTCAGTTGGAAGTAATTTCTATATTATAATAAAACACTACTTTGAAATAACGAGAGGATTTGTTTATGTTTAAAACACATTTTAAAAATAATACCAATGACTAATATAACAATAAATCATTGTACATCATTGTTTTATTCTGGTGCAACAATTATGCACACTTTTCTTATTTCTCATTCAGACCAGTTTAAAACAGTCACTTTTTATTACTGGGCATTTTATCCATCTGAATGGTAAACAAACAATATGTTCAGTCGTTTAGCATGAAATAGAAAGCTAATGTCTGTGTGATTATGCAGTATTTTACTCACCTTTACAAATCTTTTTAACAGAGGCAAACAAGAAAACATATTTTATTACACATGAAAAGACAGTAGAACAGCTTAGGAGTTATGGAAAGTTCAAAATATTTACTATTATTAATTGTCCAGCCAGCAATGACATGTGGGGCCCAGATGAGGGCTTCATGGGCGGCAAATGTGGGCCCCATTATGGGCTTGCACCCGGGATCCACATTGGGGCCAGCCGTGGAAGCCCAGACGTACTAAAAGTGGGACCTGTAAGGGTACTGCATGGGTCTTAATTGGGCAATTCATGTCAGACCGATATGGGCCCCACCTGCCCAAATGGGTCCAAAGTGGGCTCTGCAACATGGCTACCCAGATGGGCTTTAAATGGGATCTGTAAGAGTCTTATGTGGGTCCTAACTGGGCAATTCATGCCAAACCCATTTGGGCCCCACCTGCCCAAAGGGGTTTAAAGTGGGTTTGCACCCGGGATCCACATGGGGGCCAGCCGTGGATGCCCAGATGGGTTTTAAGTGGGATCTGTAAGGGTCTTATGTGGGTCTTAACCGGGCAATACATGTCAGACCCATTTGGGGCCCACCAGTCTGAAGGGGTTTAAAGTGGGCTTGCACCCGGGATCCACACGGGGGCCAGCCGTGGATGCCCAGGCGGGTTTTAAGTAGGATCTGTAAGGTTCTTATGTGGGTCTTAACCGGGCAATTCATGACAGACCCATTTGGGCCCCACCTGCCCAAAGGGGTTTAAAGTGGGTTTGCACCCGGGATCCACATGGGGGCCAGCCATGGATGCCCAGGTGGGTTTTAAGTGGGATCTGTAAGGGTCTTATGTGGGTCTTAACCGGGCAATTCGTGTCAGACCCATTTGGGCCCCACCAGTCTGAAGGGGTTTAAAGTGGGCTTGCACCCGGGATCCACTTCGGGGCCAGCTGTGATTGCCCAGATGGGCTTTTAGGTGGACCTGTAAAGGGTCTTAACTGGGTAATTCATGTCAGACCAATTTGGGCCCCACCTGCCTAAAGGGGTTTAAAGTGGGCTTGCACCAGGATTCAACCGTGAATGCCCATATGGGCTTAAAGTGGGCTCTGTAAGGATCTTATGTTGGTCCTAACTGGGCAATCATGCAAGGCCTATCTAAGCCCAACCATGCCAAATGGTTTAAGGAAACAATCTAAGAAAAATTAAAAACGAAGAAGGAATATAAGTACAAGATAAATACAAGACACTTGATGCTTTGAACTGCAAGAAATATATTAAATTGAACAACAAAAATTATCTTTAAAAAACAATGTCACAACATACAGGTAAACTAAAAAATATATTTTTAAAAAATCTCTGAAAAAAAAAAACTCCAAAAAATACAATACAAAATACACTCATGATATATGACATTGAACAACAAACATAATCTTTAACAATTAAAATTTTACAACATACCGGTAAATAAATCAAAAATATATATTTTTTTAAAATCTCTGGAAAAAAGAAAACAAAACATCTCTCCAAAAAATACATCCAAATATACTCATGGCGTTTGTGTTGTCGATGTGCTTGCAGCCCCCACCCCCACCAGACCACGAGGCTCCAGCCTCAACGCCCAACTCAACTCAACTCGCCACTTTACCCAGTTGCACAATTGAACCTGTGACCCCGGCAGGCACCCCCCCATCATCCCGACCCCCACCCCAGAGAGTCCTCACTGCACGCTACCACCACCCTGAGACCAAGCCACCTAGAGGCGGTGGCCTCCACCCACAAGGTAGCTAAGGAGCCAACCTTACCCCCAGGACAAGCCCCCCACCACCACCCCACCAGGACCTGCAGATCGAGGTCCCTACACTTGTGTTCCCAGATCAAACCCATGCCCACTTGGCCCATAAATATGCCATGCAGGACCCATATATGTGTTCCCACATCAAACCCATGCCCACCTGGCCCATAAATATGCCATTCAAGACCCATATATGTGTTCCCAGATCAAACCCATGCCCACTTAGCCTATAAAAATTCTATGCAGGACCCATATGTGCGTTCCCAGTTCAAACCCATGCCCACTTGGCCCATAAATATGTCATGCAAGACCCATATTTGTGTTCCCAGTTCAAACCCATGCCCACTTGGCCTATAAAAATTCTATGCAGGACCCATATGTGCATTCCCAGTTCAAACCCATGCCCACTTGGCCCATAAATATGCCATGCAGGACCCATATATGCATTCCCAGATCAAACCCATGCCCACTTGGCCCATAAATATGTCATGCAAGACCCATATATGTGTTCCCAGATCAAACCCATGCCCACTTGGCCCATGCCTGTCCCTTATGGGGCCCATGTAATCAGCTCATATGGGCTTCCTATGTGGGACTCATACTACAAAACCTACATGGGACCCGCTGATTTCACCCAGCCAAAGCCCATGCCCACACAGTTCCCATGGAACCCGTAGTTAACCCATCTGGGCCCCACATGTCATTGCTGGCTGGTGTGATTGCATTTTACATTTTACAGGCTGTTGAATGTCAGTTCTGCTTGATTAACGTTGAATCTCTTAAAGGGAAGTGAAAGACATAACAGTTTCCATCTCTCTCTCTCTCTTTAGCTGCGACTCGTCCCACTCTCACGGTGCTGCCACCCTCCAGAGAGGAGCTGCAGCAGGGTAAGGCTACAGTGCTGTGTGTGGCCAGTAAAGGATTCCCCTCTGACTGGAAGCTGAGCTGGAAGGTGAATGGCTGCAGCAGGAGCTCTGGTGTCAATCTGAGTCCCAGTCAGCTGCAGAATGATGGACTGTACAGCTGGAGCAGCAGCCTGAGCCTCACTGAGAGTGAGTGGAGCAGAGCAACAACCATCAGCTGTGACGCTACTCACCCGTCCCACAATGCAGTGACCAAAAGCCTCAACACACAGCAGTGCGATGATGACCAGTGAAATACACACATTGGCACACTGACCTAAATCAGCCACAGCTCAACAACCAATCTTTTTAGGCTGTTAGTGTATTGCTCATATATTCTTTTCTGTTGTAATTGTACAACTGCAATGCTATAAATTTTTTGTTGATTGTTTTATTCTTGCTTGCCAAATAAAAGCATTTTATCTCAAATATAATACCACTTTTATTGTTTGTAATTCGTTTTAGGATGTGTGATAGTATTTGAAAAATCTAAAAGTATTTGAAAAATCACAGTGACAATGAGATGATTTTATTGATTATTTTTAGCTTATTTTACTTAGATTACATAAAAATAGGGCTAATAGTCTTCAAATGGGTGTCATTCTGCATTTTTGAATGAAAAAATTAATTATCACAGTCATAGACAGTGTAGACTGATTAAATATTCTGCTGATACAATGGAATTCATTTCTCGTTTAATGGAAATGAGTTCATAGTTACTGCATGAGTACATTCATTGTGTCGTCTGACTGAGGGAGGTTTTTGTACGATGCTGTTTCACTGTGTGCACACACCACTATAAGCCCCCATACAGTAATAATCTCCTATATCCTCAAGCTGGACTCCACGTATGTTCAGTGTAAATACATATCCAGAATAAGTTCCACTGAACCGGTTTGAAACTCCAGATGCAAGTTTACTTGTTGTGTAGATCAGGAGTTTAGGAGCTTTTCCAGGTTTCTGCAGATACCAGCTCATGTCATAACCAATTCCAGAAGATGCAGTGCAGCTGATAGAAGCAGATTCTCCTACTTTAACAGACAGAGATTGAGGAGTCTGGACCTCTTGATGAGACACTGAGATAGAAAAAGTTAAATAAAAAAAGTTAATAGTTACGAGATAAAATATTTGTAATAAAAATTATAACAAAGCACAAGCTTTGAAAAAAGAAACAACAACCTGATAATATAAAGAAATAACTTTTTACCTTGAGCAAGCAGACCCATTGTAGCCACAATTAGAAAAAGAGACATGATTGTATTGTGTGTCAGTGACTCTCTGAACACACACTGATCATCAAAGGAGTTTTGTGTGTAAAGCAGTAAACATGCAAAACACTCACTACGCAACAGACTTCTAACCAGAAGGGTGCTGAATAATAAAAAGAAAAAATTCTGAATTAATCACATCATAAATGTGAACCAAAAAAATAATAATTAATAAAAAAAAATCAATTTTAGAATTTTTTTTTTTTATATACTGTAGATGTTGCTTTGAGAAAAATATGGTTGTTAAATAAATGACAAAATCCACCAATATTTCATTAAAGATATCTAAATGATGGAGAAACATTCAAATATACATGCTGTACAAAACAGGGAAGAGCAGGGATGGTTGCAACACTTTTTGTATTTCCTTTAGTTTCTCAGAGACTGTTTGTATTAGAAAGCCAAAATTGTAATGCAGTAAAGTCATCTGTCATCCACTCACCCACATTGCTGCAACATGTGTACATATGATAATATACGTACAATTACCACTTGAATAGACAAAATGAAATGTTGCAACTGACCCCACAACAGGGGACAGTTGCAACATTCATTAAAATAATTAAATCATTCTTAAATATCATTTTGCAGTTTCTTTATTTTATTTGTGAACAGACAGGGCCCTCAATAAGGTAAACTGGCTGTATAAAACCAAAGAAAAGTAATTGGAAAAACATTCTCAAGTAACAAGTAGACATTTAACCTATTCACTTAAATAAAAAAGGAGAGGTACCTAACTATTGAAAGGGGTTCATAATTAATCCATAAAATTACAATTATGTAATGTTATGGCAAGCTTTTAAATCAATGTTGTGGTAAAGGACAGCACGTTGTGATGGTTGCAATGTGTTGCAACTGTCCCTACTAATAGCTGTGATAAAACTTGGTATATTAGCTTGACACATTATCATTGACACATGCTAGCTATGCCTATTAGAAGCTCAGAAAACACTGATTAAAATGTTATGTTTTTACAATACGTCACATAAATAACTTTTAAAAAATACTTCTTTTACCATGAAAAATATTTTTTTGTAGAATAATTGGTCACATGTGACTGTTTTTTTTTTTTTTTCAGGAAGGATGAGGGGCCAGTAAAGCATGTGCAGTATGAACTCATTTTTGAGTGAAAAAATTAATTATCACAATCATAGACAGTGTAGGTGGATTAAATATTCTGCTGATAAAATGGAATTAATTTCTTGTATAATGGAAATGAGTTCATAGTTACTGCATGAGTACATTCATTGTGTCGTCTGACTGAGGAAGGTTTTTGTACAATGCTGTTTTACTGTGTGAACACTGAAGCATCATAACGCCCCAGACAGTAATCTCCTATATCCTCAAGCTGGACTCCACGTATGTTCAGTGTAAATACATATCCAGAATAAGTTCCACTGAACCGATTTGAAACTCCAGATGCAAGGTTACTTGTTTTGTAGATCAGGAGTTTAGGAGCTTTTCCAGGTTTCTGCAGATACCAGCTCATGTCATAACCAATTCCAGAAGATGCAGTGCAGCTGATAGAAGCAGATTCTCCTGCTTTAACAGACAGAGATTCAGGAGTCTGGACCTCTTGATGAGACACTGAGATAGAGATTTAAAAAAAAAAAAAAAAAGTTAATATAGTTACAAGATAAAATATTTTGTAATAAAAATTAAATTAAAGAAACAACAACCTGATAATATAAAAATAACTTTTTACCTTGAGCAAGCAGACCTATTGTAACCACAATTAGTAAAAGAAACATGATTGTATTGTGTGTCAGTGACTCTCTGAACACTCACTGATCATCAAAGGAGTTTTGTGTGTAAAGCAGTACACATGCAAAACACTCACTACACAACAGACTTCTAACCAGAAGGGTGCTGAATAATAAAAAGACAAAGTGCTGAATTAATCACATCATAAATGTGAACCAAAAAAATTATAATTAATAAAAAAAAATTAAACATCATTTTTAGAAAATATTCTTTTCATACTGTAGATGTCGCTTTGAGAAAAATATGGTTGTGAAATATATGACAAAATCCACCAATATTTCATTAAAGATATCTAAATGATGGAGAAGCATTTAAATATACATGCTGTACAAAATAGGGGAGAGCAGGGACATTTGCAACACTTTTTGCATTTCTTTTCGTTTCTCAGAGACTGTTTGTATTAGAAAGCCAAACTTGTAATGCAATAAAGTCATCTTTCATCTACTCACCCACATTGCTGCAACATGTGTGCATATGATAATATACGTACAATTACCACTTGAATAGACAAAGTGAAATGTTGCAACTGACCCCATAACAGCTTAAATATTATTTTGCAGTTTCTTTATTTTATTTGTGAACAGACAGGGTCCTCAATAAGGTAAACTGGCTGTATGAAACCGAAGAATAGTAAATAGAAAAACATTCTCAAGTAACAAGTAGATTTTTAACCTATTCACTTAAATAAAAAAGGAGAGGTACCTAACTACTGAAAGGGGTTCATTAGGAATCCATAAAATTACAATTATGTAATGTTATGGCAAGCTTTTAAATCAATGTTGTGGTAAGGGACAGCATGCTGGGATGGTTGCAATGTGTTGCAACTGTCCCTACTAATAGCTGTGATAAAACTTGGTATATTAGCTTGACACATTATCATTGACACATGCTATGCCTATTAGAAGCTCAGAAAACACTAATTAAAATGTTATGTTTTTACAATGCATCACACAAATAATTTAGACACTGTGACCAAAAGTCTAATCTTTGAAAAAATACTTTTTTTTTACCATGAAAAATATTTTTATGTAGAAGGTCACATGTGACTCTTTTTTTTTCCAGGAAGCATGAGGGGCCAATAAAGCATGTTCAGTATGAATATCATCACTGTAGCTTATTCCTGCTTGAAGAAATAAGCCATTTTGCAACTGCCCCTCGTTGCAATTGTCCCCGCTCTCCCCTAATATGCTGCTGTATCTTACACAAATATTTATTATTAGCTAGAAGGCAAACTGTTGAATAATTTAATTTGATAAAACAATTTTCAGATATACAGATATACAAGTTACTGACAAGTTACAAAATCCAATAGACAAAAATTAGTGCATATTATTCATAGTGACCACTAAGATATACAGTATGTTCTCAGCTTGAACAGAGCTCAATAAATATACACTAACTCACACATTCACAGAAGAATGAATGAATGAATGAATGAATAAATGAATATGTACATTAAAAATGTGTGAAATATTATTAAAAATAATGAGTTTGAATTATGGAAATCACTATACAGCAGATGGATGATGGAATATAATGTATAAAAACACGGATGACTAATTATATTAAACAAAAACTTTGTGAGTGCTTGAGTGTCATAATTAATGATTGTTTTTGTTGTGCTGCTGTCTCACCCAAGGAGGTTTTTGTATGATGATTGTACACTGTGTGAACACCCAGTCTATGGTGCCAGAGACTCCCTTGTCATGTGCACTCTGACAGTAATAAACTCCTGAATCTTCAGGCTGGACTCCACTGATGGTCAGAGTAAAATCCATGTGGTTTCCACTTTCTCTGCCACTGAATCTAGAAGAAACACCTGAAGCTCTTTCTGATGTTAAATAGATCAGGAGTTTAGGAACTTCTCCAGGAATCTGATGGTGACAGGACATGCAATACTGAGAAGTATCTTTTTTAACACAGTCCACAGCTGGTTTATGATTACAGTTAATAGTGACAGTCTGATCAGCTTTCACTGTTTGATCTTCTGACTGAGTCAGAATGTAACGCCAAGCCAGCAGAGGGAGCCCTTACCCACGAACTGACTGTTGCTGCTCCCTCTGCTGCCTCGTTGGTTACTTCCTGTTTGGTGGCCATAAAAGGAGGCCTAAACCAAACAGAGACCGCGAAGTATTGTTTTGCTGTGTGGACTCCACTAAGCGGTTTCTCTTGTTTCATTACCTTGTTTTTGCCACGGTTTTGTTTCATGTCATAATTTTGTCTTGTTTTTGCCATAGTTTAGCTTAGTTTTCATAGCCTTGTTTATTTTGCTTATTTGGACTGCTCTATTTGGACTCATTGCCTGTTTTATTGGATTACGCTTTTGTCTTGCCTACGTTTCACTGATTGTTTGGTTATCGACCCTGCCTGTCTTGACTACGCTGTGTCATAATAGAGCTCGCATCTGGATCTTATACGCTTCCCACGAGTCCCGTTACAGAAATACTTCGCCACCCAAAGATCCAGCGGCTTTTGGACACAGATCATCATGGACCCGGTATCACGCCTCCTCTGTCTAAACCAAGGTAATCGGCCCATTGAGGATTATGTTGTGGACTTTTGCCAAATATGTCACTTGGTAAACTTTAATGATGTGACACTCAAGGACCTTTTTAGAGTAGGACTGACTCACCCCATTCGTTCTGGCCTGCCTGGAGGCAAAATTCACTGGACTTTGGAACAATACATTGATTATGTGTTATTGCTTGCGGGATCGTCTTTTACTGTTGGGATTGCGGATGAGGGACCCCGCAATCCTGCAGTAACCCCCACACCACAACCAGTTCACGTCACACCTGCCAAGCCAAAGCCTGCTCAAGTCCACAGCATCCACACCCTCAAGGCCAACAGACATCCCACTATCTACTGTGCTGCCTGTAATGGCAGTTGCCATTTTCAGTGTGTGGGCTGCACACTGTGCTCCAGAGGCCTCGTCTGTCCACGAGTCTGCTCCAGAGGCCTCGACTGTTCATGAGTTCATGCCTATACCTCCAGAGGTGTCCGCGTACGCTGTAGAACCTCCTATGGAGGTGGCGTCCATTTATGAACTCACTGCCATGTCTGTCTAAGAATCTGCGCCCATGCCTCCAGAGGTGTCAGCATATGTTGTAGATCCTCCTATGGGGGCGGCGTCCTCCCATGAACTCTCTGCCCATCATGCCACGGCCCAGGGGGCCTATCATGAACTCTCTACCTGTTATGCCACGGCCAAGGAAATCATCTGTGAACACACCGCTCTGCTATGGATGTCACTAGTTCCACTGTGGATATCTCTGCTCCTGTCTGCTCTGCCTGCCCTGCAATGGCTCCCTGTTCTGCCTGCTCTGCCTGCCTCGCCATGGCTCCCTGCTCTACCTGCTCTGCCTACTCCACCATGGCTTCCTACTCTGCCATTGCTTCACGGCCCAGGCCCTCCAGTGTTTTACGGGCTGCTACTGCTCCACGGCCCAGGTCCTCCAAGGTTCCACTGTCTGCCATTGCTCCACGGCCCAGGCCCTCCAGTGTTTCACGGTCTGCTACTGGTCCATGGCCCAGGTCCTCCAAGGTTCCACTGTCTGCCATTGCTCCACGGCCCAGGCCCTCCAGTGTTTCACGGTCTGCTACTGGTCCACGGCCCAGGTCCTCCAAGGTCACACTGTCTACCATTGCTCCACGGCCCAGGTCCTCCAAGTTTCCACTGTCTGCCACAGCTCCACGGCCCATGTCCTCCGAGGTTCCACTGTCTGCCACAGCTCCATGGTCCAGGTCCTCCAGTGCTTCACTGTCTCGCACTGCTCCATGGCCCAGGTCCTCCTGTGCTTCACTGTCTACCACTGCTCCATGGTCCAGGTCCTCCAGTGCTTTACTGTCTGTCCCTGCTCCACGATCCAGGCCCACCTCCTCTACATGGACCTGGCCCTCCGTCCCACCCCCTGTTTTGCCTCTGTTCCCCCACCCTCCTAGACTGTTATTGTTTGAGCGCCAGGGGTCGCTCCTGGGTTTCCTGTCCTAGCTGGATTCTGTAACGCCAAGCCAGCAGAGGGAGCCCTTACCCATGAACTGACTGTTGCTGCTCCCTCTGCTGCCTCGTTGGTTACTTCCTGTTTGGTGGCCATAAAAGGAGGCCTAAACCAAACAGAGACAGTGAAGTATTGGTTTGCTGTGCGTACTCTACTAAGCGTTTTCTCTTGTTTCATTGCCTTGTTTTTGCCACGGTTTTGTTTCATGTCATAGTTTTGTCTTGATCCATTGCCATAGTTTAGCCTAGTTTTCATAGCCTTGTTTATTTTGCTTATTTGGACTGCTCTCCGGTATTTGGACTCATTGCCTGTTTTATTGGATTACGCTTTTGTCTTGCCTACGTTTCACTGATTGTTTGGTTATCGACCCTGCCTGTCTTGACTACGCTGTGTCATAATAAAGCTCGCATCTGGATCTTATACGCTTCCCACGAGTCCCGTTACACAGAATCTGTCCTACAGAACCTGAAGAGACACAGAAAGGACTGTAGAATAATATAAAACTGATGAGCACATTTAAAAATCTAACACTTAATAAAATGTTTATAATCAATAACAAAGAACTTGACATGTAGATAAAAACATTTTATATATATATATATATATATATATATATATATATTTATAACAAAAATACAGCCAAGAGGAAAAGGCCATGTGTGACAAAGTTAGGATACACTATGAGTCAATTGCCTGCAGATCCACTTTTAGCAGCAATAACTTGAAGCATTCATTTTCTGTGTGACTTTATCAGTCTCTCACACCATTCTGGAGGAATTTGGACCACTCTTCTCTTCAACGTTGCGCCAGTTTATTGAGGTTTGTGGGCATTTGCTTATGCACAGCTTTCACCACAGCATTTGAGTCAGAATGAGCCATTGCTACACCTTGATTCTTTTCTTTTCAGCCATTCTGTTGTAGATTTGCTGGTTTGCTTGGGATCATTGTCCTGCTGTATGACCCAATTTTGGCCCAACTTTAGATGTCGGACAGATGCTCTCGCATTTGACTCCAGAATACTTTGACATACAGAGGAGTTCATGGCCAACTCAATGACTGTGAGGTGCCCAGGTCCTGTGGCTAAAAAACAATCCCAAAATGATCAGCCCTTCTCCAGCATGCTTGTCTTTTGGTATGAGGTGTTTGTGCTGATACGCTCTTTAGGTTTTCACCAAACATGGCGCTGTGCATTATAGCCAAACATCTCCACATCAGTCTCGTCTGTTCAAAGGACATTATTCTAGAAGACCTGTGTTTTATTCAGATGCAACTTTGCAGACCTAAACTGTGCAGCAATGTTTTTTTTTTTTTTAGATAGAAGAGGCTTTCTTCTGCCAAGCCTTCCAAACATGCCATTTTGTCCCATAATTTTGTAATGGTATTGTCATGAACTTTATCATTTAACATGTTAACTGAGGCCTGTAGAGTCTGAGGTGTAGTTCTTGGATTGTGTGCCATTTTCTCTGAACTTTACACAGTCTGATCTTGGGGTGAATTTTCTGGGACGTCCACTTCTAGAAGGAGAGGTGTCTGTTTTAAATGTCTTCCACTTGTGAATAAACTTCAAAATGTTTGGAAATGGCCATATTACTCTTCTCAGATTGATGGCAGCAACAATTGCTTCTCTAAGATGATTGCTGATGTCTTACCTTCTTGGCATCGTATTAACACACACCTGAAGGCTCCAGACTAGCAAACTGCCAATGCTTTTATAGAGGCACTCAGACTTGCTGATGATCAGTTAATCAAAGGTGTTTGATTAGCACTGTTATTGACCCTCTTAATTCCAATGTTAATAGTAAAGGGGGGTTGCACACCGAACGAGAAGCGCAGCGCCGCGTCGCGCAGTGGCCAGGACAACTCGAGGTATTGCACGCCGGATGCGCGCGAGCTCATTTTCCAATGAAGTTCTGAGCTGTAAGATGGGTGAGTTTTAACTAAATTTATTATTAATATTATTATAAATATATTATTTTAAATATTTTAAGTTTTGAACGTTAATCAATGAAAAGAATCTGATATGTCCGTTACTGTTTTTTTGTAGGCTATCTGTTACTAGGCAACTATGTTAGCAAAATAGTTTAGCTAAGGTTAGCTAGCCAACTTGAGCGAAAACGTAACCAAACACCTTGAAAAGTTTTTATTTCAGTGAGTTTAGGTTTAGGTTTCAGTTTATAATCCATTTATAATATCGATTTGATGAAAATAAAGAAAACCATAGTGTGGCCATTGAATGTTTGTATAGTCCTAGATAAATATACAGGGCTGTGTATTCCCTGGTAACCGATGACATCGGCAATCTTCCTCCATGCTGATGACTTCCTTATGTTATCTTTAAAGAAAGTATGGTTTGTTGCATATGTGACAGGGGATTTTGATTTACCACCAGGAACACATTTAGCGGGTTCACTTACTTTGTAGTTTATTCATTTAATGTTTTCAAAAGAATGTTTTGTTCTGAAAAGTTTTCCAAAAATGTACAAGAAACAGTTCCGGCTGACAGATTTCACAAAATAGACCGAAAAAAAAAAAAAAAAAAAAAAAAAAAAAAAAAGTAAAACAGTTTTCTGTAAGTAAAGGAAACAAAAACAGAGAAGGATACACGGAGCTGGGGATGCACTTTAAATCTCGCAGCTCTATATTTCCCTGTGTATGAGTATTTCCAATGCACTACACGCCTTAGCTTTACAGTCTGTTTGCGTGTAAGCAAAATCAAACTTTTATCCTTCAAAACACGGCACTACAAAAACACAGCCGTCACCCAAAATTACAAAAAGAAAATACTGCAAAACAAAAATAAATTATACAACACCGGAATGCTGTTGTACACTACGGAGAATCTACCCGCAAATGCACACGGTACAATACGGCAGTGGGAATACTGTACAAAAGAAACAAAACACCATAAGTACATTATAACATTACCCACTTACATATCACTTGTGAAAAATAGAAGAAAACAACAGTCACATAATGATGAGCTCCTATTTCACACCTCACATTTACTTAATGAGAGCTGTAATCCCCCCACATATTGCTGTAAACTGTGTAGATAATCAGATAAAGTATCAATCACATGAAAACACATGAAATATTTGCGAAAAGTAGCAGTGGAAGATATTTTAAAAAGGCACAATTGAACAGGCCTACACC
The DNA here is from genome assembly GCF_022985175.1 of Labeo rohita. Lineage (NCBI taxonomy): Eukaryota > Metazoa > Chordata > Actinopteri > Cypriniformes > Cyprinidae > Labeo > Labeo rohita. The sequence goes on along the minus strand of NW_026127352.1, from coordinate 3,617 downwards.
GCATGGTGCGACGTCATACCATCGTACCTCGTACACGATATAACTTCACAAATACAACATCTCTTTGAAACAACACAACGGAATCTATATCCAGAAAGGATATTTAACAAGAATATCAGCAGGAAATACCATATTTACCGTTGGATGGTCTTAAATACGTCAACGATTAAGGAGAGTGCGCGTCTCCCCTCGCACCGCTCGCTGCGCGTCACTTACAATCTCTGAGGACGACAGCGCATGCGCATTCCCCAGGCGTAATGCATACAACACCACCTACTGACGACTCAAGGGAAATACAGGTAGTCACTGTCTCTTTTGATTTGGGCAATTTACAGAAAGCAGCAAATAAGATAAAATAGAGAAACCAACTTCTATAGTTTTTACCACTCGGTTACACATATAATTCTTGGTATGTCCCTACTTCGTTGATAAGTTTTTCGTCGTCCATAGCGCTCCGCTACACCGCTATTTCAATTACCTGAAGTGACGGTTGTGACCTTTTAAATCCAGTAGGTGGCAGTCAAAGACAGTGAATGTAATCACGACAGGCAAATGTTACATAGGAGGTTATATTTTGCGTATGTAAAAATGTCTCAAGAGAAAAATAAAATATGAAACAAAACTACGATTATGCAATTAATTCTGCAGGTTTACATTTTTTCAAGCTGTAAACCTAATGTAAGTAAACAGTAAAATCAGTAAAATCAATCAAATGTATTTTTGTTCAATAATATTTTTTCTTTTTTTCTGTGGTGTTTTGAGAGAATTTTATGATAATAATTAATATTTATGCAATAATTATGATCTATTTTTTCCCTTTGAATATAATAGAACATTTTTATATATATATAATTTTTATTATTTTTTAATTAATGCTGTATTTCAGTTTAAAGTAGAGACCTGGCCTATAGAAAACAATTTTTTGAAGTCAGATTGGTGCCATCTGGTGGTGTAGTGAGCATAATTATCAAGCAATATCATATTTTAACCACTAGATGAATGTACTGCTCTCTGTTGAAGGGCTTGTGAATTCTAGTTGTTTTTGCACATATTTGCCTTTGCCTTTTCAGGTTGTGGATTTTAATATATCATATGAGATTATCAAAGACTATTTTTTTTTATTATTTGCCAAGTTTTTTGTTTGTTTGATTGGTTTAACTGGTAATTTGAAGCGCCAGTTTTACTTTATAATACAGTCAAACCTGAACATTGCATTAGAAAGAGAACCAATGGAAAGCATTTTGTTACCCATTGTTTTAATTCTAACTTAATAAAAATGCAATTCTTTCAGTCATAACAATTTTTTTATTTTGAACATTTCATTAAAATTATTTTTTGTAAAATTCAATGAACAATAACTCTTCTGTTACAGTCTCATATTTCCCTGTGTGTGTGTGTGTGTGTGTGTGTGTGTGTTCAAGAGAGAGACATGGTGTGTGACTTTTGCATTTTGGATCCAATGTCTCCCTTTTATTTGATTAATTGATTTTGTTTCACATATTCTCACATTTCTCTGTTACAGTCTCACCAGTCTCATATTTCCCTATGTGTGTGTGTGTGTGTGTGTACTTGTTTTTGCTACATAGTGGGGACCAAATGTCCCCACAATGATAGTAAAACCTGAAATTTTTGACATTGTGGGGACCGGCCTGCGGTCCCCACAATGTTAAAAAATGATTAAAAATAGTAAATGATGTTTATCTGAAAGTGTAACGATGCAAACATGTTTTCTGTGAGGGCTAGGTTTAGGGTTAGGGTTGGGTTAGGGGATAGACAATATCGTTTGGTCAGTACAAAATCTATAGAAGTCTATGGAAAGTCCTCACAATTCACAAAAACAAACATGTGTGTGTGTGTGTGTGTGTGAGTGTATTGTAGTGTTTTGCACTACTGATGTTTTAGAGAGTCACCCCTTCACTGTTGTGTGCTTTTTTTTTCTGGATTGTGGCTGATTTGTAGATTGTATGCACAAAAAACTCTGTATTTTCATATCTTTGCCAATTTCCCATTCATTTTCTATGGCCGGTCATTTTGACCCGAAGGCCCTGAGTGTGACTATTTTTTTTACGACCACTTAGACTTTTCAAATCCTGTCCCCAATTTTTTTGTGTGTTCATATACCAAGAACCATAAAAGTCACTGAGTTTCGTACCATTCCGATGAAGCTACGATTTTTAATTATTTTTTTATTTAAAAAATTCCGGTCAGAAGTGACCGAAGAACCCCAGAGGGTAAATAGAAAACTATGCAGAGTGCGCTCTGTGGCGCGGCAGGAATTTGAACAGCGTTCTGAGTCCTAGCTGGGCGCCGCGGACAGACGCCGAATGGCGCCGCCGGTGTGCGTATACTCATAGAAAACTGTGTTCGATTTTTAAAGACGTGGCGCGACGCGAAGCGGCGCTGCGCTTCTCGTTCAGTGTGCGATCCTAACTTTGTCACACATGGCTTTTCCATTTTGGCTTTATTTTGGTTCAGTAAATAATGACGGTGTAATTTGTCATGTGTTGTTGTTCATCTGAGGTTTTATTTTCAAAATTTTAAGACCAGCCAAGGACCAGTTTTTTTTAATGATGTCCTAATACGTAAAACCATGGAATTCAATAGGGTGTCCTAACTTTTTCACATGACTGTATTTATATATATATATATATATATATATATATATATGTGTGTGTGTGTGTGCGTGTGTGTGTGTGTGTGTGTGTGTGTGTGTGTGTGTGTGTGTGTGTGTGTGCATTTTTAAATGTAAAAACAGTACAGAATTTACATGAATTATAAACTAAATCTTTATTTCAGAACCTGTGGAATTTTCTCTAAGTCAGCTGATGATATGAATTTCTATATACTTACTCCAGGTGCAGGTTGTGAGTGTCCAAATAATGAAGGCTATTAAAGTCATGTTTGCTTTAGGGTCTGTTATGATGACGGAGAGCTGTCAGTCATAAAACCTTAGACAAATATATAAAGTACTCCAGAGCACTGAAGTATGCAGCTCAATGCAAAGTGTCTTCACAATGTAAATGTTTCTTTTTTTCTGAGAACAAAAACTTCTTGTACTGCCAAGAAACATATTTCAATAAAAATAAGTCCAATTTATTTATTTATTTGTTTATTTATGGACATTTTTAACATTTTAATGAACGAAGTTATTCATCAGTAAAAGCTATTAATCAATATAATTAATTTTATTGTTGTTCAGCGGTAACATTGAGGGTTTGTTGTCATTTTGCATCGTTGTAATTCTGCTATACAAATCTCCTAAACCAGAAAGTTGTTCAGAGTAGTTATATTTTACAGTCATAGGACTTCATTGTGGGAGACTGAAGAAAACAAGCTCATGTGAAAAAGTTTTGCAAAATTCACACACGCTGAGTTAATGTTCAAGGTGTTCTAAATAGACTCCATAATTCACTATTCCCTGCATTAGTCCACTCATGTTTTGCATATTTTGCCAAAGTCCCCACCACTTTTTGGAAGCCATTAGGCCTAGGGAAAGTATAACGCAAAGTAAAAGCCTCTCCAATCCGTTGTTCTTCATAATTTATTTAATTCACATAACATACAATACATTTGCGCCAGTCAGGCAGGCCTGATCTATAAACCTTTCATGTACATAT
>NW_026127351.1:159178-223357 GCF_022985175.1 Labeo rohita | reverse complement strand
AAACTTTAGTTTAACTGAAATGTTCCTTCAAGATACAGTGCAACATACAAATAAAGGTTCTGAAAGTGGGTTATACCAATACTGTTATTGTAGAACAATACTTGGGTCCCCGAACATTTTAGGAAACAATAATTTAAAATTGTACTTGTACATTTTAAAAGTCTAAAGAGCAGGGGTTTATGATAAAGAACAATGGAACTGTTCCATGGAACCACTGATGTCAATGAAGAACCTTTTATTTTTAAGACCGCAAGTCCAAAACATTTTTACCTTAATGTTACTGTAATGATTTTAGGATGAATGGTTCAAACATAGTTTGTTTCATTTAATCGTGCAGTGTGAACTCAACATTAGAAAGTTAATGACACCTCTTTTGTTTTGCGGTGTGTGTGAATACAAATCTAAAATCATGGTTAAGTGAGTCTGTCACCTTTTGTCTTTATTGCCTCTTGCTGCTTCTGTCCCATTACTTTAATTGATCGTCATTGTTTGTATTAATCAGTACCTGGGTTAAGTGTGAATGTAATGCCTGTAGGTGTGACTTTCCCTGATCTCTGTGATAATGACTGTTATAGTTATGCTGATTTGATCTGAGCAAATTAATGTAACTGCTTACATCCTTTGCATACTTAATCTTCTGATGACGGCCTCCTGAAATCTGTATAAAACTACAGTGATTCACTGCTTTAGTCTTGATCACTGCATCATCACACAGTACATCTCGATCAAGAATCTGCTGAAGATTCACTCAGTCTCCTGATCTTCACTTCTGAGTTTCCTACCGGTGTAACTGGATATTGTAGGTATTTTGTCTAAAAACTATAACTTTGCTACACTGAAAAAAAAAACTTCTTGGATTTACATAAAAAATATATGTACATCGGTTGCACGTATAAAAGTTATGTTTACTCAACATGATTTATACATGTTAAATGAATATGATTTTTATATATACAAGCTACATAATTTACATATGTTAAATGAACATGATTTATATATGCTCAAGCTACATAATTTATACTTGTTAAAGGAACATGATTCATATATGCTCAAGCTACATAATTTATACTTGTTAAAGGAACATGATTTATATATGTTCAAGCTACATAATTTATGTATGTTTAATGAACATGATCTATACATGTTAAGGTTACATAATTATAATATTCATATATGCAGTGGCGTTTCAAAACTAAATTTCTATAATACTAATTTTCTAAATTCAAATTTTTATATCATAGGCTGACTTTCCTCAAATATAATTTGTACATGTACTTGTCTTAGCTACAACATTAACAACATTACTACTGTACACTTTAAAAAGCAATAAGACAAGAAAAAACATTTCATGAATTAAATAACTATATTTTTAACAGTACAATTACTTTTTCAGAGTATGGGAAATAAAGCGTTCGCAGCGTTAAGTTCAAAACAGCATAAATTCCATGAACAAGTGACTATGAACAATAGCAACATATACACTGTCATTAAGTACAAGATGAGACACCGAGTAGTGGAAAAAATTAACAGTAACGAAGAGCATGAAGCAGTCCAAAGCATCCCTTGGTGATTTTGTTTTTCACTTTTAAAAGCAGTAAGACAAGATAAAGCACTATATAACTTTAAAAGTACAATTCATTTTTCAGAGTATGGCATGGATGACTATAAACTAAAACATTTTGTCATTAGACCACATCAGATACAGTAAAATGCAACAAAACAAACATTAATTAAAAGACAATTCACCATCAAACATGTGTAGTGAAAAAGATGAACAGTAATGAGTAATAAGTAGGCCAAAGCTTGCCTTGCTTTACAGCAATAAGGCACTGTATTATTTTTAACAGTACAATTAATTTTTTTTAATTGTGAGTATGGACTACAAAAAAGAAGAAAAAAAAAAGCTTTCTCTGTGTAAAGTTACAATTAATTTTTCAGAGTATGGCATGAATGGATAACTGAACTATAACAACATTTCCTATGATTAGACCACATCAGATACAGTAAATTGCAACAAAAACAATAAGTGACGATTCAGTAAAAACAGGTACAGTAAAAAAGATGAACAGTAATGGGTAACGAGTAAGCCAAAGCTTTAGCAGTATAGAAAGTCAAAGCACTGTATTATTTTAAATAGAAGATTCTTTTTTTTTTTTAATACAGAGTATGGGCTACAAAAAAATAAGCTTTCTCTGTGTGAAGATAATAGCTTAAATTCAATGAATGAATAATCATGAACAACAACATAACTTCTGTCATTACGTAAAAGATGAGACACCATCAAACAGGTGTAGTGGAAAAGGTGAACTGTAAAGAAGAGCATGAAGTAGTCAAAAGCTTCATTTGACGATTTAGTTTTCAGTTTAAAAGCAGTTAAGAGGAGTCAAATCACTGTATGTTTAGGTTCAATAATTTTTTTTTAGTTCTTGGTGGAGGTCCCTCCATTGAATTTGCCAAAAAAAAAAAAAAAAAAAAAAAAAAAAAAAAAACAACAACATCCAAACCACAAAACAAACCGTGGCCAACCTACATTATTAAATGGTTTGCACTGTATGTGTGATCTAGGTTCTCTCTGTGAATGTGTAAAATGAAAAAGAAACAATGGTCCTTATTCCAAGAGGCATGAAACTACCTTGTGTCTCTGTCTGTGGAAACACCTCACTCATAGAGTCTGTTTCTGAGAACTTGAGCTTTCTTTGATAGAGTGCAGCCTTCCAGCTCCATGACTATCTTCTGCAGTACCTCAAAGGTATGTTTCAGTTCAGGTGGGTAGTTCAGATTTAGAGCATACATCAGCCCAAAAAGCATCATATATTGTCCAAGCCTTGCAGGACTTTCTGGCCTTCAAGGACAATCCCAAAGTCCTCAGATCTGTCCTGAGATTTGAGAATGTAGATTCCCACTGTGGTCTCTTCAATGGAGGTGAAGGCATCATCAGCAGCCTGCAGAATGCACAGACCAAATTAGATTCAACAGAACACTGGGCACAGCTCTGGGAATATAACAACAAATGTGATTTCAATAATTTAATAATTAAAAATCACTTAATAATGAAAAATATAAAATTCTATATAATGAGAACCAAGTCAAGGACAGTCCAAAAAAGACAGATGGCTGATTACAGATTGTTGTTAGACCTCAGTTCTAGGATTGTAAATGTTAGTCCTACAATTTTAGAGCCAAGACATACAATTGTGCAGTGGTCTGCAACTTTATGGTATGCAGAGGATAATCATGGAATTGATTGCTTGATCTGAGCTTTAGCAAAAGTTAGTTTGTAGCAACTTGAGTATGAGACAATGAGAAATGATTACCTCAAAATGTCTATACACTATAAAAAATAAATTAAAAATAAAAACGGTTCTTTAAGCATAGTAACAGTTCTATTTAGATCTGTATGGTTCTGAAGAATAAATGTATATATGCATAAATGAATGAATAAATAGTCAAAATTGTCATTTTTTAATTGTGCTATGGTTGCACCATTTGTGTTATACTACATTTATATCTACATTTATGTAGTTTTACATTTTTACATTATGCATATATTTTTTTCAGTTTTTCTTTGTCTGTATGTTAAAAAAAGCAGGCGGTCCTAACCTCTCTCAATGCAGGATTGGTTAAACAGGATCGCCATTTACGGCTGTACTACTGTGGATAATACTAGTTGCATTTAATAGCAATACATATAGATCTTGCACCAAGCGACTACCTTCGGTTTCATTTGGAACGTGTAGTCGATTTAGTTCAGCTCTGGTTGATATGTATTTAGACCTTGATCTAACAGTTATGGTTTAACTGGTGGTAATGTTATCTGGTGAGCGACCTCATCAGATTCGCAGATTCTGAAAGCAAAACTGATGTGATATTAAGCTTTCCAATATAGGCAAACTTACTCATTACATGATTTTGGTATTCTTGTAAAGATTAAAAATTATTGGTATGATCGCCCGTAGCAGCTGAAGCACGGAAAATAAACAAAAAAAGTCTGTTTGGCACAGGTTTTGAACACATGCTATCATAGCTGCACTGTGAAATGCCAGTAATGAACGCACTGACCTATCAAACCGCACAGATTCTGCCGCCAATTTTTGGATTGAAGTCAGGATTTTACTCTCTGCATCATATTATGCAGCTGGCTGAATCAAGGAAATGTGCCTGGATTAACTTGTGACCTGGTTGTTATTTGGTATGAAAATCAACCATGGTGTCATTAAGGTAAAATGTATTTTACATTTTACAGTTTGTGATGTTAAACTACATTTAATGGTGTCTCAGACAATGGTAAACTTAAGGCTATTATAGTTTTACTCCCAAGCGCTATCGCTAACTATTTACTACAGTAAATTTTTTTCAGCAACTAGCAGATGTCTCATTTGATTAATTTAACAACTTAACATTATTTCCACATTGTTTTCATTGTTACTTGTTACTTCGTTGTAAACGAGTTGTGTTCGCATTCACGGGTGATCATACCAATAATTTGTAATATTTACATGAATACCAGAATCACATAATGAGCAAGTCTGCCTTTATGAGACAGCTTAATATCACATCAGTTTTCTTTTCAGAATTGGTGAATCTGATATTTAAAAGTGTGATACATCAAATATGTATTCATTAATTTATGTATTTCAACATTTGTTTCTTCATTTATTTATTTCTGTATTTCTACATATATGTGTTTATTTATTCATTTATTTATTTATATTTAAGTAATTTCTCATCCTCCATATTAGCACACTTTATTTAGTAAACGTTTTTTCTTAACAGTGAATTGTTACTGCAAAACAAGAAATGCCACAAATTGAGAAAAAGCTGCTGCAGTTATTTAAGGCAGCAAAAATCAGGAAAAAAAAGCCCCACAAAATCCTGGAGGGGACTGTTCGGTTATCCTAGTGGGTTGGCTTGTTAAAGAGCAATTTTTTAATGAAAGAAATATCTAAATTAATGAACCTTTATAACTGTACTCACCATATACTCTTTCACCAAATTGTCTGGGTTCTCATTGAGGTATACACAGAGCCCCTTGATAATACACTCTCGCCCAACATCGACATCATCATCCTGTCCAAGGGTGACAAAAGCAGGTTTTTTATTATTTATTTTTTTTTAAATACTACATTTCTACCCCCAGATCTAAATAAGTGACTGGACTGCTCATGGAATTCCAAACTAGAAGTGTTCCAGTGGCCATTATTACTATTCCCAACTGACTTAATGCAAAGACTACTGATATAGAAAGACAGTTCACGCATAATACTTATGAATGGGAGAAACTGCACTGTGCAATATGTTGGAATAGTTCAGCCTTCTGAATAAAACAGCCTATTGCTGATTGGTAAATAGGGATGTTCATTTCGGTTATTTTTCCTAACTGACAGCCGATGCTCGTTAACCGATTATTATCCGTTAACCGACAAGATTATTTTAAAATAGAATTTAATTATTTTAGAAAGGATAAGTGTCTGTGACTCGTTAAAAATACCAAAATTTGTTTTCCAGTGATTAAGTTTACACGTGCAAAAAGCAGCAAACAACAAAACATGAGGAATCGCATGGACTCATCACATCACGCACTTGCAGTGCTTCTGCCAGCGGAGAAAAACATCATAAAGCTAGGCTATATCTATAATGAATGAATAGGCCTATACAATAAATATTTTTACTAAACAAAACGAAAGAAAAAAACTGTAACAAGTAGCTATAGTATGCAGAGTTTTTTGTTCATTTTTGTGCTGCACGAAAGGAAAACCTATTTTGATCTTTATTTTCCAAAAGCACAAAGATTTGTTTTTATTATGAATGTACACAAACAAAAGCAAACAGTTTACAGTTTTGATTATCTGTATGACTAGAAGTCATCGTTTCCACTGTTAGAAGGAAAAAGCCTTTCCATTATCATAATAATATACAGTCAGCCAAACATATGGAGAGAAAAAAAAAAAAACCCACACTGCTTAATCGTTATCAACATACTGAAGTAATATCATGCCAAACCATGTTTTATGTGGATACTGGAATGCAAGTGAAGTACAAAACCAGGTTTATGTAATAAATAATATTTTGGCATTCAAATACATCTCAAATATGTAACATTTGGATTTGTGTCAAATGAGAGACCTGACATTAGTTTCAGTTTCACATTAGCCTTAATGAATTTATTTTGGCTTGTCGTTTATATAGCAAAGCTTCTTATATTTTACATCCTTGTTCTTTCCTGAATATTGTTAAATTAAAGAATTTTAATCATCCAGCAAACATTTTAAAGAATTTTGATGAATTACTGGAAAAAAGAATGACCTTTTTAACAATTTAACTGATTGTATTAATCAGTCAAAATTATTTCCTTCAATTAATGGTTAACCAGGTAAAATGAGCACCCCTATGGTAAAGTCATCGCATCATGTCTATTTCTGAATGTAATAATAAAATGGGACTTAACATTATAGGTCTACGTGATTTATCTTTTTCTCTCTCTCAAATTTGCAATTTCATTTTATTTTAACCATCCAGCATTTTTTTTTTAAATTACCTTTAAACCACTGAAATGATTGCATTAATTGCTCAAAATTCTTCATTGGATAACCGGTAAAAATGAGCATCCCTAGTCCAGATGATGCAACTGCCCCCAGTTCTAATAAAGATCAGTGTTTTCCCCAATAAAACATTTACATCCAAAGACAAAATCTGTAACATACTTCAGCCATGGGTTCCATGATGGTCTGCGGTCTTCTTCCTATTTGCCCTCCTCGCTTCTGAAATACCTTTAGAAGTTTGTCAGACAGCATATCTATCTGTGACAAAAATCTGGACTGTAGAGACATGGTGGTAATACGCTTAAACTCAGCATTTATCTGAAAAAAAAAAGAAACACAAAACAAAAAAACGTGTAAATACTTGTAAAAATGAAGTACTGCAATTCATGAAGCCATACCTTGAGAAAGTTAAAACTACTATCATTGCATTAGTAACTTCAAAAATAAACAAGAATTGTTTATCATACAACTCTTCTTGTGATTGTCCAAGTTTTTAAAATAATTAACCCAACTCTATTTTTGTTTTGCTCAGAGAGCTAGTTAACACTTTACATTTCGTTAACATGAACAATTAACAAAACTTTATCATTTATTAATCTTAATGTTTATTTCAACATGTACGAACACATTAAAATCAAACTGTATCTGTTGACCAGTGATACACATACAACAGGTAGCTTTTATGGTAAGTAAGCCAAAGCAACTTACTCTCCGAGCATTACCTGCTCCAGAGTAGGTTCTGTTTTTAAGGTTTATTGAACATCAGAGCTATTAGCACATGCGTGATCTACTAACAAGACTCCAGTGGGCATGACAGATTGTGCATATATATATATATATATCCCAACCCCCACAAAAACTTCATTAATGACCTACCTCGCTTATATCAAAGAGAGCTGGCCATCTTGCCTTGAAGTCTTGGATCATGGGTGTGTCACGAACCACTTCAAATCTTCTATATTAAAAATGTCTTCTCCATTTTCATCCTAATTACCTCCCTGTTGTTGGTTTTCTTCACTTCTGAAAGAAGTGCCACTCTCAGATTCTCAAGGCTCTCATCAGATTCTCCCGTGGGATGAGGGGGGCAGTAGTTTACTTCAGAACGTCACGGTTTTTTGATGGCGGCAGCAGCATTTGCTTTGTCTGCTGGTTTGTGCCTCACAGAATTTACAAGTACCTCAGGGCATCCCAGTTTTCTCAAGTGAGTGCGGTAAACTGCAAGTTTATTCTTTAAGCTGGCTTTCCAACCAGCATATCCTGTCAGGGAGCCTTTCTCTGTGAGACAAGGATGTTTAGATATAAGGGCCTCCCCAACTACGTTGAACTCTTTATCAGTGGCATAAACTTTGTATTTGGGTCAATGACGTGACGCCCCCTTTTTCTGTCCGGGGTAATTTTATTTTGCAGAAAAAACTAAAAAATACATAAAAATTTCTCATCTACTTGTTATACCTTCTTCACCTACTAAACCACTCTAACTTCTCCAAATTTTTAAGTTTTTCATCATTTTTCTGCTATCCGAAGTGCCAAAACATCATATGGGGCGACCGTCCAGCCTTGACTTTTGTTAGGACAACTGGTTTAAAAACACTTTAAATCAACTTAAATATATCCCTTTCCCTATTTGGCATAATTTCAAACATGTTTTACATCCATTGACAAAACTATAAAGCATTTGCACATATATTTCTATCATGATATTCAAACGAATGTTGTCCGAATTTTGTTGATTCTATCCATATCATCCGGGGCGACCATCAACAAACCACAATTTTGGGACTTTTATTTTGAAAAACATCTCAAGGATGGGATATTGCATCAGCCAGACACAAGTGAGGACCCCCTGGAAACAACTGTAAGGTAAATCAATCTCTCTCAAATAGTAAGAAAAAGCAGTTTTTTAACTGCTGTAATGTCGTAGTCACTTTTGGTCATCATGTGGGGCGACCACCCCAAAACTGTGAATTATAATTTTTTTCCCACAAATCTATATTTTGATGATAAATTTGATAGTGGCATGTCACTAGAAGAAGCTAGTTTGGTTTCTGAGGCTAACTGTTAGCCTGTTATACTTGAGTGAACTTGAAAACATCATATGGGGCGACCGAGTATCATGTGGGGCGACCACTGCTGAGTGTTTTAAATGATAGATATATGTCCTGTATTTGTAGTTTTCATATTCTATACACCAATTATATATATAGAGTTAATTGTTTAAGCATAATTATTTGTATATTTTATCTTTTTTTCTAAATTCAGCCATTTTCCATTCCTTTTATGGGGATAAACATAATTAACACAATCCTACAGGAAAAATGTAGAAAAAGAATGACATTCCATTTATGTGACACATACATGTATTAGTCATTTTAAACAAGTTTTAACCTATTTTACCTATTTCCTAGATGGCACGAATAACAAGCAAAGAGAAGACTGCTCGTTATAGACAGAAAGTCAACTCCGACCCTGCAGCAAGAGCAGAGTATCTTGCCAGGAAAAGAGAGAGGTAAAGAAAAAAGAGCTTCTGTAGCAGTGAGCTAGAGTCACTTGAGCTACAGAAAGTAGGAGACCAGGGTAGATCAAATAAACAGTTTAGACTGTATGCTACAATGAGCTATTAAACATTGTTCACCGAAACAGCTGTTCTCTAAAGAGAGTAGGTTCAGGATAAGGAGGAAAGAGCATAGGTGTAGAATGTTTATCTTGTTATTGATGAACAACTCTGTACACTATTGTTTTAGCTACCGAAGAAGAAAGCATGAGGGGAAGATTACATATGTGAAGTCAGATGAGTTATCAGAGAGGGAGAGGAATAATCTGAGAAACAAGTGGAAGGCTGCATCCAGAGGATACAGGGAGAGAAAAAAGATGGAGAAGGCAATGTTGGATCTGACACCTCAATCCATAGAGAATAGCCAGATCCAGCAGGTGTAGAAGCAGTGGAGGGGCAGCAAGAGAGTCCAGGGGGTGGTGTGGTGGTGGATGCTCCACCTCAAAATGAGGACTTCCATCCACAAATGTCCTCCACACCAGAGAGAGAAGATAGAGAAAAGAAAGCTGAGAAACGTTTTAAACGACTGCAGGCAGAGAAGCATGAATTAAGAAAGCTGAACATACACCTGAGGAAACAACTTGCAAAGATGAGAAAAGAAAAGGAAAGGGCCAGAAAAAGTGAGATGAGGGCAAAAGAACGGTTAAGACACATTGAGAGGGTCAAGCCAAAAGGGGGGAAAAAACTGGCAAAAGAGAGAAAGCTGGCTGTTGTTAGTTTTCTGACTAGAGATGAGAATAGTCGACTTTTACCAGGGAAAAAAGATACCATCACAAAAAACAAAATAAAAGAACAGCGAAGAATTCTCACAAAGCCACTCACAGAGCTCCATGTGCTGTACAATAGTGAAATGAAGAAGAGCCTCCACCTATCTTATAGGCAGTTTGCTAGAAGACGCCCCTTCTATGTCACTGAGCCAAAAGCCAAGGATCGGGACACATGTGCATGCATGGACCACGAAAATGTCCACCAGCTCGCCAACAAGCTCTACAGCAGAGGGCTGTTGAAAACAAAAAGCATTTCTGAGCTGCTGGTTATGATAGTGTGTGATCCAAAAATAAGGACTGTATGGACCGTGTTTGTGCCAAGTGCTGCTTTGAGGAGGTAGAATTCCCTGAGACAGAGAGCAGCTCAGAAGTCACCTGGGAGCAGTGGAAGAGGGTAACTTCCACAAATGGAGAGAGAATGTTTGGCAACATGGTGAAACAGATCTATAATGGAACCATCAAGGAATTGATGGAGCTTTTCTCTCAGAAGTTAGAGTCCTTGGCGATACATCAGTTTAACTGGCTACACCAGGCAGAGCAGTTCCGCTACCTTAAACAAAACATCACAGAGTGTGAAGCTGTTCTGCATGTTGACTTCTCAGAGAATTATGCATGTAAGCTGAGCACAGAGGTTCAGGCATTTCACTTTGGAGGTAGCAGACAGCAAGCGACTATCCACACAGCAGTCCTGTACACTGTGCATGGAACAAAGTCCTATGCAACACTCTCTGACAGCCTGCGCCATGATGAGCGGGCGGTGTGGGCACATCTAGAGCCCATCTTAGGAGAGCTTCGTGAAACCTTCCCACAGATCACAACCCTCCACATTCAGAGTGATGGACCGGTTACACAGTACCGGAATAAAAACAACTTTTACCTCCTCAGTACTGTCCCTTTCCTTTCTGGGTTCACTAAGGTGACCTGGAATTTTTCAGAAAAGTCTCATGGGAAAGGGGCCCCAGATGGGATTGGTGGGGCAATAAAAAGAGAAGCAGATCGCTTTGTCCAACGAGGTGGTGAACTTCAGGCACCCCAGCAACTCTATGAGATGCTGAACACAAGATTAGGCTCAAGCATCACACACTATTGGGTAAACAGAGAAAGCATTGAAAAGTATGATGAGCTAATTCCTGACAACTTGGAGGCTGTGAAGGGCACCTTTAAAATACACCAGGTTTGGTCTTCCCAGCCTTCACAGATCACTCACAGGACTGTGTCATGCTTCTGTAGGAAAACAGAGAGGAGTCCATGCCCTTGTTACAAGCCTGTAACAGTAGACTTGAGAGTGAAACGCACTGTGTGCAACACTGAGAATCCACCAAGCTCTCCTCCTCAACAACCTAGGGAACAAGAAAATCTAGATCTTTGTGGCAAGTTTGTTATTGTCATTTATGATGAAAAGCCTTATGTTGGCCAAGTGCTTGAGGATGTGGGAGAAGAAGTGCAGGTCAATTGTATGCTACAATCTGGTGACAAAAACCTGTTCGTGTGGCCACAAACTGTAGATTTAATTTTCTACTACAGAAAAGATGTGCATGCTGTGATCTCAGAGCCTGAGCCAGCAACATCACGCTTCTCAAAGCTGACTCTCCAAGATTGGGTGAAGTTCAGAAATACCTCAGCTTAGAGAAATGCAAGTCGTGTTCATCACCGCCTTATGTGGCTAAATAGGTCCAGAAAAAGAAAGTTATTATTTGTGATATTTGAATGTTGAAAGGTTAAGTGAGATGCAAGTAGTGTTCATCCCTGTCCAATGAATCAAAAAGGTTCCAAAAAAGAGATTCTTTACTCAGCTTCTTAAGTTCTTGAAGCATTTAATGTGTGTTGCAATAAAAATTATTAAATGTTAATGTCCTTCTGATTTGTTATATTTAAATGTTGAAATGTTATTTGAATAAAAAGTTACATTTTCTTTCGTCTTGAACTCTTTTGTGTACATTTTAACTAAAATTTTTATACCTGTGGTTTTCTTATCATTTGGGGCGACCATATGTCATGTGGGGTAACCAACAAATGGCAATAATTACACTAAATTCATAACCAAATATCCATCAATTTAGCCTCAAATATTAATCAGTGGTATGTTATTGCTGAATGTGTAATATCTGTATAAATGCTAATTCAGTTTTTTTGCTTTTGAAGTAAAAATCAGTGTTGTAACTGGATTACGAGGGAGACTCTGATATTATAGAATAAATTTGTGAAATAATGGTTTTCATAAAATGAAAGGGCACTAAAGTTTGTCTTTCTTCATCAGTTTATCTACTTACTGATATGTGTTCAACTAGTCTTAATGATACATAAAAATGTGAATTTTGAGATATATTACGGTCGCCCCAGATGACTTTTTTTAAGGCTATGTATCATTAACTCAAGTGTAAAAACACTAAAATGTCAAATTTTTTACTTTTCTTTTTAAAGGCATGTGTACACTACATTCCAAATGTTTGGAAAATGGCCAAACATATCCATATTTTTGGTATTTTAAAATTGGCCTATTCAAAAGTCTTATCCGTCAATGACCCATTTGACAATTTCTTGAATCAGGCCTTCTAGAATGTTTGACTTCAGTTTATGATCTGGAATAAGACATGTACCCTTCTCTTTGTATGCTGCATTGCCTTGCTCAAGTTTCAGCTCTGCATCAAAGGAAAACTGAGGGACATGGAAGAAGGTGGGCCAAAATTGTCTGGAGCTGGATGTCTCGGACTCTGTTATGGAGAGTGTGTCAGTGTCATCACACACACTGGACATGGATAAGGGTTCATCCACAGAGGGACGGCATAACGCAGTCTCTGAAGTTGAAATGATATCAGAGCACTGTGGAGCTGAGGCCTCTGTTATGGGGATCACTCTGATTGTTCCTCTGTCTTGTACTTCATCAACTGAAGTGAGGTTCATGAACTCATTTCCAAGTAACGCATCCATAAACTGAAGCCTGAAGTTACAGTTAATGCTACACTGTCTTTAAACCTCGGTTACAAGTTCACTTAGAGAATCCGGAAGTCCATTTTTAAAGTTTAGTCTTTGACTGCTGTTGTCTCCCAGGATCACTTTAAGAATAGCTGGAGCATGCGTCATTGTTCGTCTTAATCTGTGAAGATGGAAAAAAAGATAATTTTTCAAAAACTGTTGCATATTGATTTATTTTAATCTACATTTTTTCTTGTAATGTAAGATGAATGTAGAAATACATTAGCTTTGACAATTTAAATAAATAAGCAACACAGAATGGGAAATCAGACATTAGTAATAATTTTACTTCAAGTTAAACTGATGATTAGTAGGGCTGGGTTTTGACAAATTTCATGATTTAATTCAATTCTCATTCACAATCTTGCAATTTGATTCAATTACCAATTTCGTTAGATTATTTTCTGATATATATCAGGTACAGTACATGCCAAATTCAACTAATGCTGTAAAACATACATAAGAGTCAGTTGGTACTATATTATAATATTGAGGGTTAAAATTGACCGATTTGTGCTATACAACTGCTTAAATTACACGATTACATTTTTATAACAATGAAGATACAATTACTTCAGTTATTTTTATTTATTTTTTTATTTTTTTAATATAAACTTTTAATGAATTTTATAATGAATTTGACTAATGAATTTATGGTCACTGAATATGCTGAGGTAAATGTGAAGTTACATGATTGTTTACAAGCTTGGGAAGGAAACGTAGAATCCAGTCATCAAAAACGATTTTACTCTATAACACAGTCAAATTTTGAATGAATTAATCAAAAGTAGTTCATTACACTATAATCACTTTGGTTACAGTCGGCACTAAAATAAAAAAAATAAAAATAAAATAAAAAAAATGCAACAATACCTGCATTTCTCACTAGCATTTTGAACGCTGTTGAGCAGACTCCTAAACAACTCTGAATGTCCATTGTGTTCACGCACTCAACAGGTATGTCTGATTGGCTACTAGGGATGCACCGAATATTCGGCCACCGAAAATGTTCGGCCGAAAATGGCCCAAAAGTGCATTTTCGGTTTTCGGCCGAAAGATTTTGATCACCGAAACAACACGGCCGAAACAGTATGTTGTGATGACGCAAACAGAAACCGCGGCCTGCACGTGCTTGTCTGAAGCAACATGTCTGCGGTGTGAGGTTGAGATGGACCACGGAGTGAAAACAATGAAAAGTAAGGTTACACTCAAGGGGCCCGTTCACATATCGCGCCTAAAAACGCGTGTAAAACGCTAGACGCCGATTTCTCCTCCTTTCCAAAGCCTCTGTAGCTTGCGCTCCTGTGGCGTCTGCCGTTGCTAAGCAACCATGACCCGCACTCTCAATGAAGACGCGGAAGTTTCATCAGAGGACAAACAGATTTCCAGCACTAAAAATCACTTGCTGTAGCTCTGCTGCTAAATTTGTTTAAAAATGTACAGCTATGATCAGCTGTTTCTCCATCTTTGCTAAGCTTTCAATGTTGTTACGGGAAAGGATTAAGCTAATTGGTTAAATGTTGTCACGTGACCCGCGGTGCGCTTGCAGCATTCTGATGTTTTCATCTCGATGCGGCGCGGACGCGTCTGAAAAAAACGAGCGCGCCGCGACTGCGTCGCTTCTGTTATGAGCGCGGCTGCCGCGCGTCTACATCTGTAATAATGAACTTGAGCGCGCAAAAGACACGATATGTGAACGGCCCATTAGGCTACTATATATGTGACTATCAGATTGTAGCCATATTTCTGCTAGATATTATTTTAAATTTGACAAAAAAATAATAATTTATGCACTGGCCCTATTTAAATACACTCTCTCAAATCTTTCTCAAATGTCAGGCAGAGGACAAGCTCAACCTTAACGGTTTATTCTTTAAAACTTTAATATTAATTTATGCAATTGCAATGCCTCCATTTTAGTAAGGTTAGTGCACAGTCATAGCCACAAATGCAATGGTACTAATAATTGGCTTAATTTGTTTCGGTGTTTCGGTATTCGGTTTTCGGCCTTGGTTTCCTCTTATTCGGTTTTCGGTTTCGGCCAAGAATTTTCATTTCGGTGCATCCCTATTGGCTACAATGAGATATACATTAGGGATGCACCGAAATGAAAATTCTTGGCCGAAACCGAAAACGAGGAAACCAAGGCCGAAAACCGAAAACCGAAACACCGAAACAAATTACGCCAATTATTAGTACCATTGCATTTGTGGCTATGACTGTGCACTAACCTTACTAAAATGGAGGCATTGCAATTGCATAAATTAATATTAAAGTTTTAAAGAATAAACCGTTAAGGTTGAGCTTGTCCTCTGCCTGACATTTGAGAAAGATTTGAGAGAGTGTATTTAAATAGGGCCAGTGCATAAATTATTATTTTTTTGGCAAATTTAAAAAATATCTAGCAGAAATATGGCTACAATCTGATAGTCACATATATAGTAGCCTAAGGGGCCGTTCACATATCGCGTCTTTTGCGCGCTCGAGTTTTACAGATGTAGATGCGTGGCAGCCGCGCTCATAACAGAAGCGATGCGGTCGCGACGCGCTTGTTTTTTTTCAGACGCGTCCACGCCGCATCGAGATGAAAACATCAGAATGCTGCAAGCGCACCACGGATCACGTGACAAGATGCAACCAATTAGCTTCATCCTTTCCCGTAACAACATTGAAAGCTCAGCAAAGACGGAGAAACAGCTGATCATAGCTGTACATTTTTAAACAAATTTAGCAGCAGAGCTACAGCAAGTGATTTTTAGTGGTGGAAATCTGTTTGTCCTCTGATGAAACTTCCGCGTCTTCACTGTGAGTGCGGGTCATGGTTGCTTAGCAAAGGCAGACGCCACGGGAGCGCAAGCTACAGACGCTTTGGAAAGAAGGAGAAATCGGCGTCTAGCGTTTTATACGCATTTTTAGGCGCGATATGTGAATGGCCCCTACAGCGTACTTTTCATTGTTTTTACTCCGTGGTCCGTCTCAACCTCACACCGCAGACATGTTGCTTCAGACAAGCACGTGCAAGCCGCGGTTTCTGTTTGCGTCATCACAACATACTGTTTCGGCCGTGTTGTTTCGGGGATAAAAATCTTTCGGACGAAAACCGAAAATGCACTTTTGGGCCATTTTCGGCCGAAAATTTTCGGTGGCCGAATATTCGGTGCATCCCTAATATACATCTACACAGACACACAAGGGAGTGCTTGAAAGCCAAGTCTATCAGCGGATCTGTCTATGAGCAAATTTATTAGGAATCTGCTGACATATCCGCTTATTGACGCAGCTTTCAAGTGCTCCTGCATGTGTGCATGCAGGCGCAAGCACTCACTGAAGAAGGTGAAGAGATGATTATTATAGCCAATCACAGACATATCCGTTGAGCATGTGAACAATAGACAATCAGGGGTGTTTAAGAATATAGTATTGTCATATTTCGACTGGTAATGAAGTCGGTATTTTTGACAACCCTACAGCTGATCAGCTGTTTTAGCTCTAAATCATTTAAAATTCAACCTGAAAATTTTGTGGCTGAAAAATGCAAGACAGAAACATGCCCTGCAAGGAAGTTAGTAAACTTAAATTGATGTTAGATAAATAACTCTAAATCTACATGCAACAATAATACTGAGAATGTAAAGTGGCATGCTCATAGAAAGTCAAGCAAGTGAATGACAGAATAAGACAGCTCTCGAAAGTAGTTATGTTAGCATGCACAATACCTTAACTTTATATTTCTTCAAGGCCAAACGTAACCAAAATATTGCACAGACATAAAAAAGGAAAAATAATAAATTGCTACTCAGTTCATTAACCAACCTTTAACAAGGATATGCCTTTTCAGGGTAACCATGCGGGTTGATCCCACCATGTAATCGGCCAGTGGATAGGTGTCAGTGAGTTCACTGAGTGCCAAGAACTTGACTTCTCTGGAAGGTGACGAGTTCAGTTCAAAGGCTCTATAGTGTTCATTGTACCACCCCAAGAGCACTTTCACAATGAAGAACAAGTTCTCACTGATAATACACATTTGAATAATTTCGGCAAACTCCGCTAAGCAACCTGCTGATCCATGTGCAACAATCATACCTTTGCTGTAGGTTATGCCACTAATTGTTGCATTCTTGGCAAGATACACTTCACATGTGTTTGGGTATTTAGACCTAATAGCCCAAGCTACTTCCTCTTTCAGTACATCAACTGGGACTGTGGACACATTAGGTACATCTAGGCTAGATTTACCATAGGATGGCGAGTTGATGTGGAAAGCAATCATCAGCTGATGTTTCGAAGCCAAAGTCAAAGGTACATTCTTAAAGCAGCTAGTGTGTTTCACAATCTTCTTAAAGAAACCATGCTTGGCTTCGAATCGCATTGTCCAGACAGCCGTTAGAGGGCCAAAATACCTTAACATCTGAGGGTAATGTTTAAGGTAGTGGTGCTTCGGTAGAAGTCTGACATCAGGAAACAGTTCTAGGTACCTCTGTCTGTGTTCAACAATTTTACTTTCAAGGTATGAGATGGATTCATCATTTTGCACAGGGGCAACCACTAGCTCAACAATATCTTTTAAAAGCATCAGTACAAGCCATGCTGGTTCATTTTCTGGCACATATTGTCCAATCAAAAATGGGAGCAACCTCAGCAAGCACCAATTTTCATGAGCATTGCCTCCAATGCTCTTCCGAGCCAAGAAACTCTTTGGTACAATGTGTGGCTTATTCGTTTTGTCTGACCATTTATAGGGGAATGACAATATAGCTCTATTTAGGTCATCAAGTGTAAACAATTTCTTTGATATCAATAATGCCAAGCAGTAAGCCAACTCAACCGGCACAATGCCCTCAAACAGGTCATGAGCAATGTCAGGAGGAAAGCCAGTGGCAACATGAAAATGAGTCAGATTTTTGGTAAAAACACACTCTCGTTTACCTCCAAAACACTGTGTGCTGTTCTCATTAGCTATTTTAACATGCTCTGCATGGACCTCTTTAGTTCTTGGGCTAAAAAAAACAGATGCAACACAGTGAGACCTAATATCACAACTTTTTGCTGTGCAAAACCGACATGTGTAATCCCCAGAAAAGCTCTCAGTGAAGCCAGCAATACTGTGCACTCCTAAGTTATCTGCCACAACACTGTGCACTGTACCTTTAAGAGATGTACCTAACAAAGGGACATACACCCCATAGTCCTCCAGAGTTTTAAGATCATTCAGAAGAGGTTCCAAAACTTTGTCAAAACCATACGTTTTTCATCACTTTTGCAAAGCACAGCAAGATAAATAGATGATAAAGATGAGTGAGAGCCTGGTGGAAGGTTTCCTAATATCCAATACACACCACAAAGCTTGTGTTTTTTCTTAGAAGTGCCTAAGGGATTACAAGTCTCGAAATCATCAACATACAGACAAAGTGATATTCGTAACTCATCATCATTCAAGAAGCAGTTCTTCTTAAAATGCCAACCATCTTTAGGGGACCTGTATTCATAAGATGGGTCAAAATTAATGTCTTCCTTTCCTCTATGATTTTCAATTACCTTGTCAAGAATGACTTTTCTATTCAAAATTTGCTGTATTGATTTTAACAGCGGAACATACTGAAACGACCGTTTTGTTTTATGATCAAGTATGTAGGTAATTGGTTCCACAACACCAAATTTTTCTTTGTAATATTGTTTGCGTTGATATGACGTGGCAAGAGGCCCACCTTTTTCAATAGCTCTCGGAACAGGGTTCGAAGAACAAATTACAGTGGCGATTTCTTCAACTACAGAATCGTCAATTTGGAGGTTATGACTCTTTAAGATGTCAGTCACAAAACCTTTAGATACTGGGACTGATGCAGAACTTAGCAAGTGGTAAACTTCCTGTAAGAATTCATCAATAGCCGTCCCTGGCACATGAACCAAATATTCTAACTTCAGTAAGGCTGCTGCAAGCAGCTGCTCAATATCACTAGAGAGTGCCTTGTCCTCATTATTCCAATCCAGGGATGTACCAGAGTCCTCCTCTATACACTCCTCATCCAGACCATCAGGAAGTGAACAATCTAATGACAGAGATGCTACTGTGGTAGTTTTGACTATTCCTGGTTTAAAATCAGCTAAAGTGTGAGGTGTATGTTTCCGACTCCTGTGAGCTTTAAAGGTTCCATAAATACAAGTGTGAAAACCACAACCAGCAAACATACAACTAACATTTTCGCTTTTCTTCAGATGAGAATAAATATGAACAAAGTACTCCTTTTCATTTGCCAAGTTTTTACATGAACATAAGTGGCAGCTAAAAATAGATAATTCTTTTAGTTTCTGATTAGCCTGTGTAGAGTGCACTCTGCTGTGATGTACTACTAAAGCATTCCACGTCTTAAATGTGCACGGGCATTCTAAATACGTACATGGATAACGGCTTGTACGTCCAAAATGAGGATGCTTGACTTTGTAATGGTTTAGTAGTGCCAATCTACTGGAAACTGCTACTGAACACCCTTTACACTGCCACATTCACTAGAGAGGGAGACAGAAAAAAAAAAATCATAGAGGAATATTTAAAGTAATAAAGTATATATATATCTATAGCGATTAAATATAATTGCATTAAAGATAGAAATACTTACCACTACTATTGTGCCTTTGCAAATCAAATTGCACATGAATAGATGAGCACCAGATATCTGTAAAATATTAAATAAAATGCATTAGTTTAAAAGCAAAAACATTTTCCCAGCGGTAGTTAAGGCTCCCTAGAATTAAGCATATGTCCTTCTTCACTTTAAAATTAAACTGATAAAACCTTTTCAGTAACACTTCAGAATGTTTTCATTGGTAAACAGTATTGGAATAGTGGATCAACTAACATGAACTAAAAATGTATAAAACATTTGTAACAGTATTTATTATTAAGCTAAAAAAAAAGAAAAAAAGAAAAGTAATTGTTTGTTAGTTCGAAGTGCATTAACGTTTACAAATACAACTTTTGCTTGACTGGAGGTAATAAAAGAATAGACATTTAAAATTAGCCAGCTACCATGTATTTCAAAAGTAAAAATGACTGTAGACCAAGACTAATAACACTATGAATGAAAAAGGCAGAATATGTCCACCTTCTAAATAAAAAGGTCAACTGACCTGAAGCTTAGTGCAATTTCAGCATAAGACACCACATCAAAAGAAATCGTGTTAAGATGTTGGTACAGAATTAAAGTGCGTTATTAAAATTGGAGTGTGGTAAGCATTTTATAAGATTTTTATAAGATTTATTTGTAACATACCCTGATAGCACACGTACATCTCAGAGACGTCTATTTGACGTCTGCATTTACATCTGTAAGACATCTGCAAGACGTAGTTTGCTCATCTGCAATACGTCTATTGGACGTTTCCTATTAGATGTCAAATAGACATCTATTAGATGTCTTTAAGATGTTTATGATTTAGAATGTATGTAAAACTGACATCTTACAGATGTCTGCCAGACGTTTGTACACAGCGGATGCTTTCCAGATCAAGAGATCTTTAAAAGACATCTTGCAGACATACGTGTGCTGTCTGGGTACCCTCTCTCAACTCAAATAAGTTGGCGCCACCAGTCACTCTGACAGGATTTTCCTATTCGTTGCAATTAAGGCCGGCGACTGAAATGACTTAACGTTAGGCAGTCTACAGAATAATAAATATTTTCTTTATTAAATTTAAATGTTTAAATTAATAATTAAATTACATTTTATTTAATTAATAAGTAGACACGTTCGTTGAGTTAAGACATATAACACACAGGACATTCTTTTTCGCCACCTGCTGGCGTACTTATGTAAAATGAAGAAATGGTCACTGCACGAATCAGTGAACGAATCTAAAATCATTTTGGTGAACGAACTGAAATTGAACGAATCTCTTGAAAGAATCGAAATTTAAATCACTACTCGTCGTCAGCTCGTTAGTAGAAACGTTCAGCCCTGAAAGCATTTTGTGAGATCTGAATGATCTGTAAGGTACCCTCCCCCACCTCAAATACGTTGGCGCAACCAGTCACTCCCTGACAGCATTTCCCCATTCGTTGCAATTAAGGCCATCAAGTAAAATAACTTACATTGAAAGAGAACTTGCAATAAAAGAATAACGAGTATTTTTTTTTTATTACGTTAAAACTTAAAATATATCCAGCTGCGTCAGAGGGTGTTTTAAGGTTTTGTAAGCTACATTCCCTCCCCCACCTCAAATTTGTTGGCGCCATAGTCCCTGACAGGATTTCCCCATTCCTTGCAATTAAGGTCGTCCAGTGAAATAATTTAAATTAAAAGATAATTTGCAACAACAAAAAAAAGCAGTCTACAGAATAATGAGGTTTTTCTCTACATACAGTTGAAAAGATACCAGGCTCAGCCAAAAGGCATTTTAACGTTTTGTAGGCAACATCCCCTCCCCCACCACAAATTAGTTGGCGCCACAAACCACTCCCCGACGCCTAATTTATTAGTCGTCACAGAAAAATATATGTAAAACATGCCTGAATGATTGTACACAATAAAAAAAAAAAACATGAATACACGTCATGGTTTAAACAGTAATTATGTTATGGTTAACCACCTTAAATATTAGCACTAACTTTGCCTTTCCATCGGGTTTCTCGATAAAATCAGTATATAAAAATGTTACCTCAGTGAAAAAACTTTTAATCGGGACTATTAACTGTTTCTCAAAAGGCATTTCAGTTCAAAGTTTTAATTACCTTTTCACACTGTTGAGATCCACCGCGATTCATCAACCTCCAGCTCCAAAGCAAGAGAGAAAATGGCGGACTGACCAGCAGTTAATTGGTTTTCCTTGCACGTTTCCAGGGGGCGGAGTTTCCAAAGAAAACATAACTAATTTCTTACATTTCGACATGATTAATTCTAAAAAAATGAACATCTTTCAACATTAAATGAATAGCACAAGACTAAAACATGTTTAGATGGGAAACATAAATTAATCATGTTGAAAATGCTAAATGCATTTTTGCAAATTCAACAACCCCCCGTTGCCATTTTTTTCAGTGTAATACTGTACTTTTTTAGTACCCTGTGAAGGATATACTTCTACAGTTTAAGTGTTTCTAGTAAACTGCTCTTATATTTAGAAACTGAGCATCAATCGCTCCTAACAATGATAGAAGAGTAGTAAAACCTCAGTATGCGGTCACATTTCTTAACTGGAAATATCACAAATGCTTTGTAGTGAATTGAGAGAACTTCACACTTGCTTATAAGACTGAAGATCTGTGTTATTGATCACTTTAGGAATCTTTGATTCATCTTTTACAGATCCACGTAACACTATTATAAAGATGCAGATTATTAAAGAGGAGAGTAAAGACATGAAGATCAAAGAAAAAATAGCGTCAAACCTGAAGATACTGAGGAACAAACAAAGATGGTGTTTATTAAAGAGGAGAGTGAAGACATGAAGATTGAAGAAACATTCAGTCAAGTATGAAGAAACTGAGGAACAAACAGGTTAGTTTTCATTCTCAAAGATAAACTCACTCATCATTTGATCTTTAATAAAATGTCCAACACTACAGAAAGGAATGATATTTTTGAAGAATCTCATATGATTGTTGTAATTAAAGTGGTTTTATTTGACATGGAGCAGGTCAACTCATGTGGACAGACATGTTGAGATCACATGACTCATTACAATTTAGCATTAAAACATATGCAGCTAAGATTATACAATGTATCTTTTTTTTATCATCACTTCAAATAATGGGAAGAGGTTTTGATATTAGATTAAACGTGTTGGTGTTGATGATTGTTTTTTAAACCATTAAAATGGGGTTAATTTGCATTTGTTCTTTTTGCATTAGACCTGATGACATCGAAAGAGGAGAATCAAGAACTCAGTGAGAAAGAAGATAATGTTCAACATAAGAAATTTGATTTCATGACTGGAGAAAAATCATTTAGTTGCTCACATAGTGAGAAGACAAAAAAGCACTCAAAAGACAACAAATATAAGTTATTTCTCTTTTTTTTGTGTGGAAAAAGTTTCAATAGAAAGGGATACCTTGAAGTCCACATGAGAATTCACACTGGAGAAAAGCCGTACACCTGTCAACAGTGTGGAAAGAGATTTACTGAAAAAGGAAACCTTAATATTCACATGAGAATTCACACTGGAGAAAACCCTTTCACCTGCCAACAGTGTGGAAAGAGTTTCATTCAAAAAGCAAGCCTTAAAAAACACATCAGAATTCATACTGGAGAGAAACCTTACACCTGCTCTCAATGTGAAAGAAGTTTTACACACAAACAACATCTGGATGAACACATGAGAATTCATTCTGGAGAAAAGCCTTACACCTGCAATCTGTGTGAAAACGGCTTCATTCGAAAAGCAAACCTTAAAAACCACATGAAAATTCACAGTGTAGAGAAACCTTTCATATGTTCTCAGTGTCCAAGGAGTTTTAAACATAACCTTGATGCCCACATAAGAATCCATACAGGAAATAAACCTTTCACCTGCCAACAATGTGGAAAGAGTTTCACTGAAAAAAGAAACCTTGGAAAACACATTCACAAGATTCACACTGGAGAGAAGCCGTTTTTATGTGATCAGAGTTTCGAACGTAAAGTAGCTCTTTAACATGAACAATCACACTGGTGTGATTAGAGCGTTCAGTTTGTCATGTGATTAACTGCTAAATACAAATATGCTTTCGTGCTTTGGCTGGTGCTGAGTCAGAGAAGGACATGGTCAGTGCTTGTGTAACAGGTTAAAATGTGCTTCCACTTACTAAACTTATTTTTGTGTATGGCCCTTTAATCACACTCTACCTGCACTCCCCACCCAGATCTTGACGTATAATGAACTGGTTCCAGTGGGTCATTTAGATGAGCTGAGAGAGTGAATGGCTGTGGTGAGTGAGTGCTCCATGAGAAACATATATTGTATTAATTGTATAAGCATTTCATGGATTAATACTGACATCTTAAGAAGGATATTGTATGATCTGTGTTCTTGTCATGTGTGCTTGAATAAAAACAAATGAAAGTGTAAAAATGTGCCTTAAAATGTTAAGTTAATTTAACAAATTCAGAAACTGCAAGTTGTGATAACTTTAAAAGTTGCAATTTTTTGCAGTGTATATATGTATGTATGTGTATATTATAATATATATATATATATATATATATATATATATATATATATATATATATATATATATATATATATATATATATATATATATATATATATATATATATGGCAGAAGACGTCCTTATAGGAGGCGTAGATCTCAGGAATTTTGACAGATTGCCTTTCGATGGGGCTTTCAACAGACGTGGTAAAGACTGGCAGAGGTTTCTGAACCGGTCGAGGGATCTCTGGGAAACAATCTGTAGTACATCTTTTTCCCCATTTGATTATCTCCCCGGTGCCCCAAGAGAGGATGGGATCATGCTCCACCAGCCACGGGCGCCCTAAGATGATATCCACATTAGCACCCTCCAGAACCAGAAGTTGAATCTTTTCCTGATGAAGTATGCCAATCCGGAAGTTGATGGGTTCACACTTGCGATGAATACAGTTTCCTGCTGAGTCGATGAGACCGGTGACTGCAACAGAGGAAGACAGAGTGGTTATATGAACATTGGTGGTAAGAGGGTGAATTTTTCGAGGTCTGCACGAATACCACGCACCGCGGTGCGAACTGGATGGAGCGGGGAGTTCAAACGAACATGCCCGCTAGCTCCACAGTACATGCACAGACCCCGGGTCAGCCTCCTCTGTCGCTCAGCGGAGGTAAGTTTTCCGGATTCCAGGATCATTGGTTCTGGTTCTGAAGGGTGGACTGGCTCAGATGGATGGAGGAGTGCATTAGATACTGGTTCTTGGTTGAACTGGTAAGACTGCATACGTTCAGAACAGTGGAGAGATCGCTGAATAAATTTCTCTAATCCCATGTTGTCATCTAGCACCGCCAATTGTAACCGGAGCTTAGGTTCCAAACCCAACCGATAGGTGGTCAGGTGGGATCGCTCATTCCATCCGCTCGCAGCAGCTAGAGTACGAAAATGAAGAGAATATTACTGGGTAGACATTGTTCCTTGTTTAAGATGATATAGTTGCTCACCAGCGGATACTTCTCCATCCGATCATCCGAAAACTTCCTTGAAGTGACCAATGAAAGCACGGATGGAATGAGCTGCCGGACCACCTTGGTGCCAGATGGTTTCAGCCCATCGGAGGGCTGGTCCGGTAAGCAGTGACGTGATGAAGGCGATTTGAGACTGATCTGTGTGATACAGAGCAGGTTGGATCGTAAATACCAGTGAACATTGTAATAGAAATCCGTTGCACTCCTCCGCCCCGCCAGCGTAGGGCGCCGGCCGGGCCATGGGACTGGATGGAACGGTAGCCGAGGAAGTGCTCGGTGCTGGCGGTGCATCGGAAGGTGGAGAAGATGGTACGGTGGCTGGAGATCGTAACAACACCTTCCGTAGAGAGTCTACCAGTTCCTGGAACGGATCGGAATTGCTCATGCTGTTGCACTTCTTTAAGGTCCGGGCTTACTGTTATGGAAGCAGACGGACAACTGAGGTAAGTGAAGACAAAGGTGTTTATTAAAAGCAGAGCAGTAGATAAAGGATGACGTGCAGAAAAGGTAAGTAGAACAGTTTGGATTTTCAAAGTTCTTGAATGGATATCTACGAGACAAATGATGATTGTTTTCTTTCCAGGAACGACGGGAGATGAACTTCAGAGCTGATGAAGCACACACAGAGTTTGCTGACAGTTGACAGACTTACGGCACACACACCACTGAATGGATGCGGCTTGACTTGACAGACTGGAATGAAACAGAGACAAAGGTAAGTATAATCAGGTAAGTAGGTATTTGTGATCTCGGAGAGTCCGCTTCAGATTAACGAGCCCGGACAATGAGTGGTGAGTGGTGTGTGCTTATAAGCGTGCGTGGCTGATTGAATGCAGGTGACAGTGATTAGTACTCTGGAGACTGTGAACACTGCGTGTGAGTGGCTGCAGAACCTGGCCAATCCGTGACACTAGTAAACTCAGAGATGTGGATTCAGACGGCAATTAAATAACCACTCAACCTTGGTGTTTGTTAAAAAACAGCAAAGATGAAGTTGAAAATGCTGACTCACCATCTCCACAGTACAGAAATGCACATTTATTACAGATAAACCATATTTGAGGTTGTGGGATTACAAATGTAAGAATTTGCTTAATATCTGCAGATCCTACATCCTGATGTAACATCATAAAAACCTAAGGTGATCTAGATTGTGTTGGCAGATCATGTAAACATAATGGCATCTGTTTATTGATTAGATTCAATATAGTTTTGAGTGTGTTTTTTTTTTTTTTTTTTTTTTTTTTTTTTTTTTTTTTTTTTTTTACACGTCTTTAGTTCTCATGGCCAGGTGCAGCTTATACCATTTGGGTAGTGTTATCTTTAGGGAGTAAGTTTGCTGAAACTCACTGTCGGGGGTTGATCTACTGTATTGTCTTTAGAAATAGTCACGTCTTAGGCTGTGTAAGGTACACACTTTTAAGGACTGCCCACTGAATGCCTGTAAACCTATATATCGCTGCCTTAGTTAGAGTTTTGATGACTGCAGCACCACACAGTGGATTCTCAATAAAGAACTCTGCTGAAGAGCCTAAGAGTCTCCTGGTCTTCACTTCTGAGTTTCCAACAGGTTGATAAATGATTTTTGATGTTTAGATTTCCTGCCTGAAATACTGTTATTACCTCAAGGACTGATCTGTCCCTTATGGACACAGATCATTTTTTTCTGCAATTAACTGACTAATAAAATTTTTATTGATAAGCAAAGCACAATTATAAAAAAAACAATGCACAATTTAGAATTAGAGAATGGGGGATAGATTTATATTGTGCACGATTTATATTAAATGAGGGGATGAAAATGTGTTCATGTTTTGTTAATTTATGGCCACGACATATTTTTCTGAAGAACAATGCACAGCCATACAAAATAACAAATATATAACAAAATTCATACAAGTTAAATAACATTATCGGTTTTTACCCGTATTTATGTTAAACTTAAATACGTTTAAACTTTTGCAAGGTAGACTGTAATGTTAGCTTATACAGCGCTCGTTTTACAAAGCTAGCTCAAGAGCATGCTAAACTTTTCAAAGGTACAGTATTAAGTGATGACAACACAATCATCTAATGAAACAACATTTCTTGAATAAATTAAATCTAAAAAGTATAATGTAATATAATGCAGTATTACATAATACTTACCCGTTGGAGAACTGTTGGAGATTGAGATGTATAAGTCTTCGATCATCACAGGATTTCTTTCCACGCATGCGCAGATTTCTCTCTTCAAGATGATGTAAATTTTACATGATTTTTTAAAAATTTGCCTCAAGTACTTTATTTATTCGAGTAAATATGCTAGAAAGTCAGAAATCACATTTACTTGTCTGTCGGATGTCTAATTTTTGTTTTTGTTTTGTTTTTTTTTACTGTGTGATTAATGTCATATTCTATAATGTCAGAAGCTCATTTCAGTCTTGAGGAATCGATTATATTCATGATACAAACCAATTAAAATCGGATTTCAAATAGATTTTTCATTGTGTTTGATTATTTCTATACAAAAACAAGAGCGATAAATTACATGTTCTTAATAAATCATGATTATGACATTTTTACATTTTGACAAAAACATACAGAACACACTGATGTTACTGTCTATATGAGGATTTTTGACACATTTATTCTGTTACAGAAGTTGAGCTGCAGTATTAATGTCATGAAGAGACTCAATAACATCTCACTGTTACTGATTTATCATGCAGCTCAAAGCATTATGGGTAGAATCTCTCATCAGTCTATTCTGATTCATCAACACAGTTTCACTGATGATCTATAATAAACCGTAAACCCAGGATAGAGCGGCTGAGTGAATGTGGTCTGTTCTGTGTGGATGAGCCTCATTGTGTCAGAGACGCTGTAGAAGGACAGAGTTCCTGCACTCACATCCACATACACTCCTATTCTACTGCTGATGGGCTTCACAGGGAGAACAGTCTCTATCTTATTGTGTCTGAATAAGTATCTGGAGTGAGAGCAGATCAAACTCCAGGACTGATCATTAGATCCAAACACACACTCACCACCCTGTCCCTTTCTGCTGATGCTCTTATATGACACTGATATAGACACATAATCATCTCCACTCCACTCAATCTCCCAGTAACAGCGTCCACACACACTCTCTCTACACAACACCTGATACCACTCATCAAATCTATCTGGATGATCAGGATACGACCGATACCCAAATGTCACCTTTCTGTTCTCCTCAGACAGAATGAGTTGTTTGTGTGCTGTGTTTGGATCCAGTGTGACAAAACAGGCATCTGAACACAAAAACAGACACATTTATAACACAACAACAATCACTACAGCTGTGTGTGTGTGTACTTGTTTTTGCTACGTTGTGGGGGCCAAATGTCCCCACAAGGATAGTAAAACCTGACATTTTTGACATTGTGGGGACTGGCCTGCTGTTAAATAATTATTAAAAATAGTAAATGGTGTTTATCTGAAAGTGTAACAATGCAAACATGTTTCCTGTAAGGGGCAGGTTTAGGGTTTAGGGTTAGGGTTGGGTTAGGGGATAGACAATATCGTTTAGTCAGTATAAAAAACTATGGAAAGTCCCCACAATTCACAAAAACAAATATGTGTGTGTGTGTGTGTGTGTGTGTGTGTGTTTGTAGACGTACATTTCTTCAATCCTGCTGTAATCCTGAATTCTCCTCCATGATCCACACTAGAAAACACACACACACACACACATTCAGTCAGTCAACAAACTGTTGCTATGTAGTTTAACGTTATTGTTTTTAAGCAATTAAAGCCACATCTGTACTATTAACAGAAAAATACGGCAAAAACTGTGGTAATTCATACATAAACAGTTTCTCTCTCCCCCTCTCTCTCTCATAAATGAGCACTTGATGAATTACACTTTTGGAAGTGTATAAAGTGCCTATGGCTAAATCACAGTCGTGCCGATATGGATACATGATATTGCTCATATATATACTAGTGTTGTCAATCAATAAAAAAAAAAACTAACTAAATCAAACATTTTTTTTCTAAAATTAATCATGATTATTAATCTGACCCAGCATTAAAGTTTTTAAATATACTTTAATATTGCAGTCATTTCACATTTAATCTTCAAATGAATGAGCAAACAACATATTGTATATTTTTAATATGTTTAATGGCATCTATTTTTGTTTGTTTGTTTTAAAGAAAAGGCTAGTATCACTAATACAAATACTACTGATGTCTCTAGGAAATTGCTTTTTTTTCCATTAATATTTAAGCATCGACTATAGCCATTTAACATTATGTACGGAAAGCACACTCTATTTCTCCTGCTCTCTCTCCCTTACAGACTACACACAGATGCACACACAGAAACATGGACTTTATCAGTAAAGTTTAGCAACTTAAAAGCTACATGACGTTTTTTCACAAGCAAAGTGGCAACAGAGCTGTACAGCACTTAATCTCTTTCTCTCTCTCGCTCTTTCTCTGATAGCTTATTAGCTGCATAAGTCTGCTTTCAACAGCTCAATAAGCTTTGTGACTAGATCTAAAATAAGGTTTTGGAATTAGCAACGGAGGCAATGGATTAGACGTGTATGAAGTTAATCCTACTCACAATAATATTTTAAGTACAAAAACCAAACAAAAGCCTTTAAATATATCTTCTGATGTACTGTATGTCTTAAGGTGTGGTAACTGTTTAAGTGGAATAATTAACTTTGGTCCACTGAATTATTAGAAAAATAATGCACAGTAATGCAGGTGTGCATTATTTTTCTAATTATTCCATGGTCTGTCAGAATAATGGATTCTGATTAGCAATTTTTTAATTAAGTTAACTTAAAATAATCTTCACCTAAACCTATTATACTGCATGCTCGTAGTTTCTTTTGTGCTTTGATATGAAATGACACAGCCGCGTCACCACATTTGTGCGTGCAATTGAAGAGCACACACTACCAGCACAGTATAACAGCTGACAGAACATATGTCAGAATTCATTTTTACTGACATATGACCTTACAACATCTCATCTGACCGCAGTTCACTATTGTTTTACTGAAGCTGAACTTAACTTCTTTTAACTAAATTAAACATTTGGTGTGACTATCCTTTTGTTTAATGCAACTTTTGCCCTAGATGCACTTGCACATAGTTTTTCAGGTAGCTTTGCAGGTAGGTCTCCTGAAGCATCTTTGAGGCGTTGCCACAGTTCTTCTGGATTGTCTCAATTTGTTATGTTTTTTTATGTCATTCCAGATGATAATGAGATCATATCTCTGTGTGGAGCACTGGCTGTTGTCAGACTCCTTGTGCAAACAAAACTCACTGAATTATTACAATTAATGGCAAAATGAATGTTTGGAAATGTAAATTATTTTCTACTGACACTACGGCAGACAATTTAACACATTAAACGATTTTTTTAGCTGGTGAAAATACTAGTGGCCTAAGACTGTGGACGAGTTTTGACTTTTGAATCTGGCGATGCTTCCCAATTTAAGTGTCAGTTGACAGCCTTTCATTTTTAACCAAATGTGCACGCTACTTTTCTTATTTTCCATCTTTTTCCCCATCACTTGAAATGTATCCGTTTTGTTTCATTGTTACTAAAGGTGAAACACGTTAGGAAAAAAAATGAACAATCAGTTTATGACTATTTTGTCATAAATCGCATACTATTCATTTCTGAACTTTACTGTCCATTACTGCCAACGAAATTACGCTTCTGGTTATGTCCCGGTAGAGCCCTGCATTGCATTCTGACGGGCCTCAATTTTTTTTTTTTTTATGCCCCTAGGGCTGGGCTTCGGGTCAAATTTCACGTCATAATTCAGAAGTGGGACGGGCTTCGTGCCTGTTTTAGGCTTCTTCTTATTTTTGTATTTTAGACATCCACCAAATATGGTGATGAAAAAAAATCAGTGCTGGTGGAAACAACACGAGACTTCATTTTTGCTATCACTTTCGAGACTGGCTTGGAAGGCGTTTAATGTCTCCGTCAGCAGCAGCAAGCACACCTTCAGCACAGCTGAATGTTCCACATTCAAGTGCACGCAATAGGTTAAAGCTTGCCACAAAGCACCAGCAAAAGTTATTACCATGAATGTGTCGGGGTAAATAGTAAGGATATTTTTTAATTAATTATTAATAAAGTAGTGTTTTCTGAGTCAGTGTCGCAAAGATGAAGTTGCCGATCCTGACTCGCCATCTCCTCTTTGGATGCACCTTTAGAGAGAAATGCATCTTTACAGAGTAGATAATGAAAGAGTTTTTTTGTTTTCAATTTGCTTTATTTCATTAAGTTATAATTTAAAGCTTTCATGTCTATGAGGTATGTATTCACTGAGTTTCGGTTCATTTTTGTGAAGTGCTCCTGTTGAGACGACAGAAAGCACTCGTTTGTTTTATTTATTTTATAGAAGCACCGTTTGCAACATTTTATTGATATTGTGAGTGCACACAAATAAAAGTAGACCCTTTACAGTTTAGAATGATGTATTATTCTTACTTTTATCAACAAAAATGACAAAATATTTAAAATGGTTTCCACTGAAAAAAAAAGCAAGTGATTGTGCTGGCGCCTCCATGTACTGCAAAGCGGCTTTAGCTTCCACTCTCTGCACAAATGATTGGATATGCGCCTAATAGCACACATTTATCTAGGTTTAACATTTAAACTAACATTGTTTTATACTTGAACTGTTATATATCTATAGATATTTTATTTTAGGCAAGTCGTGATGATTTGAGAAGGCAAAATTGATCAAACAGATTATGATCAGTCTTCCGCTGGCCACTTTCAGGATATAATCCAGCATAAATATTGAAACATTGCACCGTATAAAACGAAAGGTTTATAAAATTTCTTAATGGATTATAGCCTAGAAAGTGCACAAAGCTCGTTCACTTTATTATCATGTAAAAGCGTCACTCATCTTATCTCAGTTCATCGTGATCTCACAAGTTCTGTTATAATCAATTAAGCTCTCTAAACTACACAATGAATCTCTTATTTACATCGCTTCTGCGCTTAGTTAGTCATGAGATGATTCACAAGCGCAAAACTGCACTTGAAATAAAAACAATCCGTTGCTTTCAGATGTGAGTGAATTTTGACAAACTAAAACGTTTTCTGATTGGCCTGATCGTTTGAGGGTATTTAGCACCTTCTAGTACCTCCATGGTGGTACTAGACGCATGGCAAACCTCTC
Source organism: Labeo rohita (assembly GCF_022985175.1). Classification (NCBI taxonomy): domain Eukaryota; kingdom Metazoa; phylum Chordata; class Actinopteri; order Cypriniformes; family Cyprinidae; genus Labeo; species Labeo rohita. The sequence continues at coordinate 191,189 of NW_026127351.1, read as the reverse complement.
CAATTGCACGGCCTGCGGTCCTCACAATGTAAAAAAAAATTTATTAAAACTAGTAAATTATGTTTATCTAAAAATGTAACAATGCAAACAGGTTTTCTGTAAGGGGTAGGTTTAGGGTTAAGGTTGGGTGAGGGGATAAACAGTATTATTTGGTCAGTATAAAAACTATAGAAGTCTATGGAAAGTCCCTACAATTCACAAAAACAAACATATGTGTGTGTGTTAAAATTGAAAAATGCAAAATCTTCCTGCTAGACATACTTGAGTTTGTCCAATGAGCAGGTTGAATCCAGCAGTTTTTCAGTGAGTAGTTTGACTCCTGAATCTCCTGGGTGATTGTAGCTCAGATCCAGCTCTCTCAGGTGTGAGGGGTTTGAACTCAGAGCTGAAAACACATAATGACAGCCTTTCTCTGTCACCATACAGCCAGACAATCTGAAAACAATAGTCATGTGACAATCAGACAAATCTCTTTCACACATTTATATCCATTTCAGCCATGAATTATTCTTATATGGTCATGTCTTAAGGTCAGTGTTAAAAATAAATATATATGGGAAAAAAAATCTAAAATGACATGTACATATTATAAATTATATGATGGAAATGCTATCCAGTTGAGTTGTGTCACTGGTGATACTGGGAAAAACATCACTTAAAAACATTTAACATCACTTTCTGTTTTCATCTATTTAATGTCATTTTCTACATTTTCTACTGTGTGTGACTATGTAAAAATATTTAGGAGCACCAGTGCGACTGACTCAATCAGCATGTTGGTGTTTGCGCTCCGGGGGAGCTTCAAAGGTTACTACTTACAGCACGTTTTTAGGTATCTCATTCCTTGATCTCAGTGATAACATGATTCAGTGATATCATTAGTGACTTGCCGCCACCTACTAGCAGTATTAATTTCATTTTTAAAGTTTCATAATTTAATATTTCTTATAGAAATCATATTTGTAAAAAATTTATTTTGCTATATTCAAAATTTTACATTTAAAACATTCAGCATGCACTCATGTCACCTCTGAGCCTCTTTAAACATCTGTAAACACACCTACATACCATTTTTGTGTTCCTCTTTGCCACCTCTGTAGTGCAAATTCATTTTGTTAATACTGATTTCATTTGATCTGGTAACTTATTTTTCTTATTCTGTTGTTTTAAATAGAATTTTTTATAAAGCTTATAAAACTTTGAATTTGACATAAAAGATGACCATTTTAATAAAGTTAGAACAAATGGCTACACAAAGGTATAACAAAAAATCTGTTAATCACTTAAAGGAGTCAATATTACCTGGTAATACTGATCAGAAGATGCTCCTGAATTTTTGGACTGTGCTGCTAACAAGAAAAGTAGGTGTAACACCCTGATTTTATGTTAATATTTGATATTCTTCATGCTGCTCTGCTGCACTCCATTATGCACCTATTAACTATTTGTTTTGGATAACAAAACATTTCAAATGTCTCTTTTTTTTTAAAGCAGGTCTGCCTCAGCTGTCTAACAGTACATGTCAAGGTCAACTGGTGATTAGGATGACCAATCAATTAAAAGGGCAGATGTTTGATGCATATTGCATTTTCAAATCCAGAAAGACGCTGAAAACACTGCATGAGCTTTTTGCGTGTAAATTTAACAGTGTTGCACTGTGTAATTATATAAAATATAATTAGATAATTATATAAAATTACATTGCAAGCTTTACAATTTAATAAACACATTTTATTCATTTTATTAAAACCATTTACCTGAGAATCTCTAGCTGACAGTTTGGACTCCTCAGTCCATCAGAAAGAAACTTCACTCCAGAATCCTGTAGGTCATTGTTACTCAGGTCCAGTTCTCTCAGGATGTTTGAGTTTGAGTATTGTAGAGCCGAAGACAAACTTTCACAGGATTGAGTAGTGAGATTACATCCACATAGCCTGTGTATAAAACAAAACAAACATCTATACTGAAAACAAAAGTAAATGGCCTTCCTTCAGATTTTCAATGTATGTTTCAGTAATTCAATTCTACATAAAACACCTAATATGGCAATGCAGGGAAGGAAGAGTAGTTCCAAGTGCAGGAAGTTTGTATTTATTTAAATTAGCAAAGAAAATGTTCAAAAGAATAATAAACTGGTTAAAATTTGAGTACAACAATGCAAAAGCCCTGGTTTTAAATTACCACTGCTTAGAGCACATATTGTCTTAACCTTACAGATCATGGTTGTTTAAAAGGTTTAACGTGGATCAGAATCATTCAGTGATTCACAGTGATTCATACTTCAGATTCAGTCAATGATTCACATTCCCAATTTCAAATTACCAGTCCTCTAAATGAAACCACATATTACAAGGAACGTAAAGAACAAAAGGTAAAATGATCACAATGCAGAAGTCATTTGAAGAGACACAGAATGTCTCAGGTTATGACTGTAATGATGGTTCCCTGTGGAGAGGAACAAGACAACACATTTGGGATTGACACTATGGGGAACATCATTAGCATTACTAGTGTCTGAAGCATGTGCGCAAACACAACATTTCTATTGGTTGAAGACAGCCTATGACATCATTACCACCATTCACCATGAGTATAATGCTGCATTCCAGACAACTCAAAATTCTGATTTTTCCCACCTCCTACTTGAAAATAACATCTGGAACATCATTTGAAGTTGGATATCCAACCTGTGAACTCGGGGCAGATCGATCAACCCTGACCTCACCAGGACGTATATTTTTTGTAAGGGATGTGATCTCTGTTTTTGCTTTATTCTGTCTAGAATAGATGCCCAAACTCGGTCCTGGAGGGACGATGTCCTGCAGAGTTTAGCTTCAACTTGCCTCAACATACCTGCTTGGAAGTTTCTAGCATGCTTAGTAAGAGCTTGATTAGCTGTTCAGGTGTGTCTAATTTATGTAATGTAATAAATGTAATATTATTATATGTATCATTTGAATCAGGGTATCTTCCATTCATTCATTTTTTCAAATTAATATTAAAAACAGAAAAATAAGAAAACGGTTCCTTTTTTTGTTTTTTAACTTTTCAAAAGAACGAACAAACAAGAATTTGTAATTAATTTTCAGTTTTTACTTTCAGGGCTAGAAAATAAATAAACGACTTGAATTTTTGATCTTTGCATGTTAGTGGGAATAAAACACCTTTTTCCGCTGATTGGTCAGCTAAACATTAAGTCATTAGTTATTCCACAGTTTCACACAGCAGAGAACAGTCAGTTGTAAAATACAGTTCCATAAATTCTTAATGAGTTTATTGCAATTTTATTTCATCACTTTCTCATCAAACAACCAGACTAACAAATAGATAATGAATAGCCCATACCCAGGGGGGCCTTTTGCATTTTTACTGTTGATTAATTACACTTAATCGATAGTGGTCTGCTCTTCACTACAGTGCAGACCACTATCGATTAAGTGTAATTAAGCAACAGTCATACCTTTTGTTTTAAACAATACGCTGAGTTTATTTAAGTAATATTCAGTATTAATTTATGTCTCTGAAAATGGTGTTTTATTTTTCTGCCAAATAAACATCTTATGTAAAAACACAGAACCGCAACTGACTCCCAGCACAATGCACAAAATGGTGTTTCATTCCTGAATGAATAAGACTTTTTTGAAGGCATCGGTTGAGTGAGTGATTTATAATGACCCAATAGTATAATTTAGCGTTTTGAACAAATCGGTAAGATGACTTGTTCATAAACATGATGACACCACCTACTGGTGATAATTCTTTTATATTCCAAGTATCATTTCATTCTGTAATTCATTTATAGTTTATGTATTCAAAATGTTATGTTTAAAACATAATCAAATTACCTTATGCAATTGTGGTGTGTAAATGCATGCCTTCTGGGCAACATTAACCCATAAATCCACCTGTGCAAAGATGGCTTTGGCTGATACTGATATATTAACAGCCTTTAGTGTCATATTTATGTAAAATAACATAATTTAAACATTTAACATTAAAGATAACATATTTAATAAAAATGAAATAAGTAAAAAATCTCTTACAGCAATACATATTTAAAGGTAGGGTATGTATTTTTTGAAAAACGCTTTAGAAAACCATGTCAGCCATTTACCAAAACAAATCAGCAGTAAGGGGTGTGTCTACTCATGATGGGAAGGAGAGAGCGCTCAGTGCACAGGACATTAGCAGAGAGCGACGACAGAAAGATAGGGATGACAAATTAAAAACAAAAGAGGACAATGTCTGTGGAACAAAAGTAGGCTTACGATAAGGCATCAGTTCTCAATTCCAGTCCTCGCGCCCCCTCACTCTGCAGATTTTGCATGTCTCTTAGTTAACACCCCTGTGCATGAACTGTGTTCCGATTGACCTTGTCCCTACAGTGTTCATTGCTCCCTTCTCCCTGAGCAGGGGAAATCCATCGAAATTTAATTTACTTTGAAACATTCATTCATGAATTTGTACTGTGAAATAAATGCATCTGTAAATAAATACATTTTAAATTCATGTCTCGCATGCTTTAATGACCTTTAAATGGAACATATACCTTCGCGGGGACTGGGATTGAGAATCACTGCGATAAGACAAAAAGTAGGACCCGTGTAAATATCAGATCAGCTTTCCAGTGCTGGAGAGAACTAAAGGAGCAGGAAGGCCTGTGATCGGACGCCGAGGTTGCTTTGTTTCATTTATAAGGGAGTAACTTTGGTTTTTGCTTTGTTTTACAGAACTAATATATGCTGGCTTTTGCTTAAATATTCTCTTATGTCATGTTCACTTGTTTGTTTATCTGCAATCGGTGGCTGGCACAGAAGATTCCACCATAACCGTTGCCTTGATTGCATACGTCTGCGTGGGGGGAGACCCTTTTGGAGTAGGTGCGTGTTTGTTTTGGTGATTTCAAAAATTAACGTTGGCTACCATAAATCATTTACCCTACCTTTAAAAACTACTGATAATAACTTGCTAGTAATTACTAATAAAACTAATAATTTTCATATTGTATGCATGCATAAATAAATAAATACTCTGGCTTTATTGTTTATGAATGCAAAGACCCGCCCTCCCCAGCTCTAACAGGACAGGTAAGACTCCCCTACTCCTTAGTGTAAGTGACTCAAAACAACAAACTTAACTAATAAAAGTGTTATGTACTAAATTAATGTCAATGGGCTTTGTTGTGTTCTTTTACAGAAACAGAAAAATCACTTTCAAGCTCAGTCAACTGAATAAAATAAAGAGGAGAAAATGTAAAAAAAAAAAAATACAAAATTAACAAATTTGTGTCAGTTTCAGTTCTCAAACAACAAAATGACAATATACAGAAAAATGAAGGAAAAAGTTATACTCTGTCCATTCACATGCTCTGGTATCCAAAAGTTCACGAATGTACACTGAAAAGAGTCTATGAATTCCTTTTTCAGGAAAGTTCACTATCACAGTTCCATGAACGATCGTTGTATGATTCAACAGTTTAGTTCTGATTATTCACTGAAAAAAAAAACAATAGTTCCCTTTCGAACGGTCCGCATATGTGGAAAACTCCTGTTTTACTCTGTACTGAAGCCTGATTTGTTCACGTTTGTGTATGTTACGGATCTGGTCGGTGAGCTGCGGACCGCTCACCACCAGATGTCACTCTCACCTTATCCACACACACAGACTCTTGCACTACACCTTGGACTACATTCCCCATCATGCAGCACGATGATTGGTCTACACCTGCGACCAATCAGTAGCGCTATGAAAGGCCCGGACTTTCATTCAGTTGGCATGTGTAGAGTTGAGTTAGAGTTGTAGAGTATTGAGTTGTGTAGTTTTCATTGTGTTGTAATCCTGTTTCTCCTAGTTCCTAGTCCCTTGTTCCTGTGTTTAGCGTTCTGCCTGGCCATCTCGTCTCGTTCGTCTCGCCGCCTGCCTTTTTGACCCTCGCTTGTTTTCACAGATTTATCTCTCTCGTCTAGCCCTTTACGGATTACGTTCGCCACTGTTTGACCCACGCCAGCTTACGGACTCTCTCTACGTCTCGCCTGTGTCATACCTGTTTGCTATTGTGCCGACCCTGCCTGTTTTCGACTATGTCACTGCCTCATGTTGTAAATAAAAGCTTGCAGATGGATCCGCTCACGTCTCGCCTCGCTCCTACTGTTACAGAATACTCCACCACAAAAGGATCCAGCAGCTTTTCACCCCAACATTCATCAGGTATGGTTCACGCAATGGCGACGACAGCGGTGCCCGTTTGCAAGATGGCAGCTGCGCCGGTGCGCGCTCACAAGATGGCGGTGACGGCGGAGCCCGTTTACAAAATGGCAGCGAAAACAGAGCTCCGTCACGTCACAGCTGCCATGCCAGAGCCATATGAAGTTGCAGCTGCGTTTCCTGAGTCAAGTCAAGTTTCCAAGTCAAGTCAAGTTGCAGCTGTGTTTCCTGAGTCAAGTCAAGTTGCAGCTGCATTCCCTGAGTCAAGTTTCTGAGCCCAGTCAAGTTGCAGCTGTGTCTTCTGAGTTAAGTCAAGTTTCTGAGTCAAGTCAAGTTGCAGCTGCGTTTCCCGAGTCAAGTCAAGTTTCCAAGTCGAGTCAAGTTTGCGGCTGTGTTTTCTGAGTCAAGTAGAGTCATAGCTGCCACTCCAGAGTCCAAATTTTTGGCACATTTGTATTTTTGAAAAATAAAAAACATTTCATTTCATTTTTATGAGTTTGACTTTAATCAAATTGACCAGTTGTTATAGTTTCCATTTTGTGCTGGTCAATTATGAACAATAAATAAAATTTAACTTCTAGCAAAAACTGGAGAGAATTTTGTGGGGTCGAGGAGCTGCTGCTGCAAATATGGCTCTTCCCCTAACAGATATAATCTCAGCTCAACTTTTTCTAAAACTTGAGAGCCCTGTGCCTACACAGAAGAAAGCCCTGTCTGTGCTGTTTTCATTAGTCTGATTGTTTGATAAGAAAATTGTAAGAAAAAAAATGAAATCTAGTTGCAATAAACACCACAGAAATCCGTGCAACTGCAGCAGCGGAGGACTATGTTTTGATCTTCGGCTGAGCAATCAGCAGAAGGGGTGTTTTGTTCACAATATGAATATGAATATTCAAGCTGTATATGTAATTTTAAATAATTAATTGTTTTTGAATTTATGCATTGTTTGCATTATTAACCCTTAAATGCATACCCAGGACATCATTCACTACACTCTCCCTACTTCATTGTTTAGACATCAACTTTCATAGTATTTCTCAATCAATTCATTATAAACGATATAAGAGCAAATAAAATAAAATATAAAAAATATTTTCTGATTAATTTTTTTTTTTTTTTTGTAAAAAGTGTATAGGGTCGCTAGAGACCCGAGGTCTGTAAATGTGCAAGTATATTTTTCCTGCACACTTTTTGCGCACTTTACATATCTGATGACTCATTACCTGCAATGCATCTTTATTCCTCAAGGTGGCACAGTTTGATACACAATGATGACATGATGTTTCATTCATAATTACCACAGGCATAAAACAAGAATTGTACTGGTTTGAATGGCTATACTGCAGAGCAATTACTGTACGCAATGAAATATAAATTTCACTTTTTGATACTGCAGCAGTTAGAGATCCATCTGTGCTGGATATATAGGTCTGGGTTGCTAAAGACCCGAATATGTAATAATGATTGGTGAAACATTCATGCATTTAAGGGTTAATGCATTGCTGGCATGCTCTAAAATTTATAAATAGCTTGTGGTCTGGTAAATTCCAAAAGAGATTAACACAGGGGTGCCCAAACTCTATCCTGGAGGGCCAATGTTCTGTAGAGTTTAGCTCCAACTTGCCTCAACACACCTGCCAGGAAGTTTCTAGTATGCCTAATATAAAGGTGCGTTCACACCATTTTGGAATTCCTGTAATTACGAGATTCCAACTTGTAAAAAGCGTTCACGTCCCAGTAGGTCTTAACTGGTTTTAGCTGGTCAGCCAGGCTGGTCTTATCTGGTTTTAGCTGGTCAGCCAGGCTGGTCTTAGCTGGTTTTAGCAAGTCAGCCAGGCTGGTCTTAGCTGGTCAAATTGTTTGTTTGATCGATCGATTGATTGATTACATAGTGTCTGCCCCAATTTTCCTGTTAAGGGGTGTTACGACAAATAATGCGACAAATAAGTAATAATTTTAATTTTAATAATCTGCAGGACCACAAGGAACCATTAAAACAATTTTTATTTGATCTTACAGCCCCTTTAACAAAATGACATTCTAACAAATATTTACAAAATATTTTCATAATAATTGGAATGATTACAATCCTAAAACTATATTAACATTATATAATGTTATATAACTATATAATGTTGAAGATGAACAATAACAGAATTCAAAACTATGCATTTTCATTTTTCTTTTCTTTTTCATTATATCTTTTTTTTTTGGGATATGTAATGCCCCACTTGTTTCTCCCTCTTCTCTCTCTTCTTTCAGGCTCCTTTTGTTTCCGCCAGTCATTGAAACAGACTTAAAAAGAAATAATTTAGATTATTAATGTGTGAATTTTCAACAAGTAAAAGTACTTAAAAAAAAAAACAAACTATTGTGTCATGTCTTTGTTGCACGTTTTCCTTTTTTTCCAGACATTTGATGGACGTGTACTAAGTGTCAGGAGCATTCACTTAGTATCATTATCTAATTTTTGACCGAGATGGCTTTTAGCTGGTTTTGCATCTGAACTCCTTGCATGTGAACTCTCTCTCTCTCTCTCTCTCTCTCTCTCTCTCTCTCTCTCTATATATATATATATATATATATATATATATACACTTAAATTTGGATATTTCTGTAGGTGTTTAATTAATGTTGCTATTTTATTGATAAATGAGTATACATGGATGAATATGAATAAGAATATCTTAGCATGAACATTTTTTAGCTGTTTTTTAGCTAAATTGACTATGGTTAAAATGGCTGCCTCCTGAGTTCTGATCATCAATTAATCATTAGTCTATCAAAATTTCATTACATGCCTAATCATAGAAAAAAAAATCCACAGGAAGTGGTGAAATCGATGATGGAATTCTGGCCCTAGGTCTCTGTGAACTTGAGGGTGTCAAAAAACAACAACAACAACAACAAAAAAAAACCAGAAACTCCATGCTTGCTTCACAGACATGAAAAATGTATCTATAGAAAACAAAATGTCTACTTTTAAATAAGCCAGTTAACATGGAAAACAAATATTTTCAGATCTTGTAATCCATTCAATTAAATGAGCACATCCACTGTAGAGATGACAAGTGTTATCGACTTTATCACTGCAGCCGAAAATACAGAAAACACTTATTAATGAATTATTATAATGTTAATACAGTCTTCTTTGCTGTTTTCTTTACCTGACACATTCATAATCATTACTTCTGCCAGTGTTCTGTGGCAAGCTTTGTGTGCGCTTAAGTGCTGATGGGCTATAGGCAATTAGAGGTTCATTATTATGAATTATATAGATTATTAATAAGTAATTAGTTGACTAATCTCTTAAAAATAAATGACTACTAGTTGAATAAAAAAATAAATGACTACTAGAAAATTTTTGTCGTGGGCAGACCAAGTGGTTACATATAGCACATGCTTGAATGAAAAGAAAAATTAGATTATCTCTCAACAAATAGAAAACATAAAATAGAAATCTTATCTAACAATAGAAGTCTTTACTATCAATTTCAGTTAAACACATACTTGTTGGACAAAAGTGCAACAAAAAAAAAAACAACAACAAAAAAACTTTTTATCCATGAAAGAATCCTGGAAACAGTATCATAGGTTCCAAAAATATATATGTATTAAGCAGCACAACCGGTTCTATCCTAAAATTTATAATAAATCAGCATATTACAATGATTTATAAAGGATCATGTGACACTGGAGTAATGAAAAGACTAGAGTAATGATGCTGAACATTCAGAAATAAATTACATTGTAAAGTATATTAAAATAGACAAAAAAAATAAATAAATAAAATAATAATAATAATAATAATAATAATAATAATAATAATAATAATAATATATATATATATATATATATATATATATATATATATATATATATATATATATATATATATATATATATATATTAAATTGCAATAATATTTCACAACATTTAAAACACAGCTTTGATTAACAGAAAAAAACATACTAGTCCCAAACTATTGAACGGCAGTGTAGATAATAAAAGAATATAATAAAAGAAAAAAGGAGATCGTGGTATGTGTGTATGTCTTACATTTCAGAAATTCCGCTGAAAATCCTTCACTTTGCAAAGAAGATTGGCAACTTGGGTTCACTTTAACCAGTTTCTTCTGTACCATTTGCCCTGTTGTTATAGATGGCACTTTTCCTTTCAACTTATTTGTTCCTCTACCTACAAATCAGTCAGGAAACAGACAATATGTAATTATTTTTAGCTTTTGAGATACCGGAATCATTCTCCCTTAAAAATCGTCTCTTTTCTGGAGTAGAGAAACATCTTCTAACATATCTACATGTAAAATACAGGTATTCATATTCTTAGATTACCTTTGCATTACTCCAAATCACCGTCTGTCTCCTCCTGGTAAGGTTACTCCGCAGTGAATATATGCTGCGAAAAGGCCAGACAGAAAGATGGGCTGGATTAACTCATTCTTTAAACCAAAGTTAGTAAAAAGCATTACAATCAAACAATAAGCGAATTAGCAAGTTATCAAATGTTCTCGCACATCTCGCTGATTACGTTAACCGCTTTAACAGCACCGTTCAGAGTTTATGTGACAGTTTACATCCTCCGTGAGCGGGATGACCACGAGTTGCGAGACTTAAGTAACGTCACGCATTTCATTTCGGGGTTAACAGATGACTGCTTGTGCAAATTTGATTTACATCATAAAATAATCATGAGAAAGTGTGCTGAACAACACGGCGTTCCCGTGAATCACAACTGTTGTCAATGAAGAGTGTAATTATTACCGTAGGAACCCAGAGATTTTCCGCCTATAGTCGCTATGAGGCCGGGGAATGTGTGAAATCCTCACGCAACGGCGCACCTTAAACCCGGCAACAGTCTCCCTCGCGCCCCGCGGACGGAGGATTCGTTAATCTCCAGTTACCGCGAATGTAGACACCTTAATACACTACTGCAGTTACCAAGCATGCAAAAATTAAAAGTGAAATAAATCACTTACCGCAGTTGTGAATCGTACTTATTGCTGCTCCCGAATGTCGACCGTTGAAGAAAATTCCGCCTCTGTGCCTCTGTAGATTTAAAATTTACAGCAATACTTTGTACTTTGCGTCAAACCACCATGTGATCAACGTGATCAGATTATGCTTTAGACATTTCTTGTTACAGATGAAAGGTGTGTTTGACTTAACACAGCACTGTGCAGCTCGATCAAATTCTGACTTGAAGCAGTGCATGCCGTTTAGAAATTTTGTCCGACTTGAGGCGGTGCCGACGCCCCGTGACTGTCACATGTGGCATCAAAGTACGGCGATAGCGATTCGAGAGTAGCGACTGACTCAGCCGGCGCAGTTTCTTCAGAGCGGCTGCAGGAGCTCTGATGACCACATGGCTGTTTTACGATTGGCCAGATTCACCACATGACAATGATCACATGTGTTTTGGGTTTATTCTAACATCCTCAAGTCCGATAATGCAGACAAATCTGTAGATTTGAATTTTTAGAACAATAAAAGTGTTTTTACTGTAGTCGCAATGTTATATTGAGTCAGATCTATCATAAAACAGTGATAAAAGCATATATAACCCCACTTTATTAGTATTTAAATAGCATATATTTGTTTATCATTATTCTTGTTCAGATGGTGCTGTATTATATAAAACGTGTTTCTGTTGCTCATGAAAACGCTTTTGAAAAGTCTGTGTATTTGATAAATATTGCATTTAATTCACTTCTTCTGTGACAGAGCATGCAAACACCGCGAGAACTAAAAGTGTCTGACTTGACGCCTCCGTTTTCAACTCCGCCCCCGACTGCTCTCGGCTGTTTTTTGTCCTATAAACTGGAGGTGTTATGTATTATATAAAGACCGTGTTTGGTTCATTTATATTTTGTGCAAAAGACCGAAACACTATTCAATACCGAAACACTTGTTAAAAGTAAAACAGCTGACTATATTTGGTCATACAACTATGGTGAATGTATTTCTTCAGACAATAATTTAATCTTATTTGAGTTCTATGCTGATTTTTTGAGTGCTATCTTGATTTTCTGGGAACACCCAAGATCAATATTACATCTTGTAAAAGGGCATAATAGGTGCCCCTTTAAAGTGTAGTGATTGTTTCAGTGTTACTTACTGAACTGATCTGGATTCTTTAACCACAGGTAACAAATACTGAAGAACTTCATCTGTTGTATGTTGTGCACCAATAAACTGTTTTAGAACAAAAACATCCATCTTCTGCTCTGATGTCAGCAACACATAAACCAGAGCTGACCACTGTGAAGACGAGAGTTTGGTCTCTCTTATTTTTCCAGATTTCAGATAATCTTGGATCTCCTGCATCAGTGAATCATCACCCAGTTCATTCAGACAGTGAAACAGATTGATGGATTTCTCTAGAGAGCGATTATTCCTGATCTTCTCTTTGATATACTGAACTGTTTCCTTTTTTTTGTAGGAGTAGCTTACTGTCTGTGTCAGTAGTTTTTGTAAGAGAGTCTGATTGGACTCTACTGAGAGACCCAGAAGGAACCGCAGGAAAAGTTCCAGATGTCCACTCTGTAAAGCCTCATTCACAGCGCTTTGATGCAGATCAGATAATGACTTCATCCTCTTTAAAACGTTAGAGAAAGAACTTCGTTTGGTTTTGTCATACACATTTACCTTTTTGTTTGTAAATGAGAGGTGCACATATAGAGCTGCTAGATGTTCCTGAAGGCTCAGATGAACAAAGCAGAAGACTTTCCCCTGATACAAGCCCAACTCCTCTCTGAAGATCTGAGTGCACAATCCTGAGTACACTGATGCTTCTGTCACATCAATGTCACACTCTCTCAGGTCTTCATCATAGAAGATCAGGTTGCCTTTCACAAGCTGCTGAAAAGCCAGTTTCCCCAGTTTGAGGATCATGTCTTCATCTGTCACATTCTTCTCATAGTCCTTCTCATGTTTGATGTTGGTCTGAAGAATCAGGAAGTGTGTGTACATTTGAGTGAGAGTCCTGGGAATCTCTCCACTCTCTGCTTGACTCAACATCTTCTCTAGAACAGCGGCTGAAATCCAGCAGAACACTGGGATGTGACACATGATGAAGAGGCTCCTTGATGACTTCAGGTGTGAGATGATCCTGTTGGCCAGACTCTGATCACTGATCCTCTTCCTGAAGTATTCCTCCTTCTGTGGCTCATTGAAGCCTTGTACCTCTGTCACTCGATGGACACACTCAGAGGGAATGAGATCAGCTGCTGCTGGTCTGGAGGTGATCCAGATGAGAGCGGAGGGAAGCAGATTCCCCACAATGAGGTTCATCAGCAGCACATCCACTGAGGCTGATTTAGATATGTTACACAGTTTTACTTTGTGCTTAAAGTCCAGAGACAGACGACACTCATCCAGACCATCAAAGATGAACAATACTTTATATTCCTTCATGGATATGTCAATTTGTTTTGTTTCGGGGAAAAAGAAATTAAGAAGACCTGAAAGACTGCATTTTTTGTCCTTCATCAAATTGAGCTCTCTGAAAGGAAGTGGAAATATGAGCTGGATGTCTTGATTCTCTTTCCTTTCAGCCCAGTCCAGGATGAACTTCTGCACAGAGACTGTTTTTCCAATGCCAGCGACTCCCTTTGTCAGCACAGTTCTGATGGGTTTGTCTTGTCCAGGTAAAGGTCTAAAGATGTCATTGCATTTGATCGCTGTGTCCTCTGTTGCTGCTCTCCTGGATTGTGTCTCAATCTGTCTCACCTCATGCTCATTACTGATCTCTCCACTCTCACTCTCTGTGATGTAGAGCTCTGTGTAGATTTCATTCAGCGGTGTTGGGTTTTCCTGCATCACTGTTCCTTCATACAGACACTCAAACTTCTTCATCAGATTTGATCTAAATGTTTTGAGGACTTCATGGCTGTAAAATAAGAATTCCACATTACTATGTGAGTTAAAAAGCACTTCTTTGTATTCTGTATCATATATTTAGATCATATATCTTACAGTAATATTATACCTGAGACCAGGCTGTGTATCTCCACACTTGAATTGTACTTGACACACCATAGACACTTCACTCATCATAGACACACAGCTGGGCTCTGCTTCTGATTTCTTCTGAAGAACTGAACTAAAACAAAGAGAGATTAAAGTTCATTATTGTATGTAAAGAGCACTTTATAATAATATCATACACGGTTTATACAAAAATAGCTAACTGAACTGTGAAAATACGTGATACTATAAAACTTTGCTATAATCATATTTTTATACAAAATGTTATACCTGAGACCAGACTGTGAATCTCCAATGGTAAAGTTTATTGGCCGATGCATGGACATTTCACTCTTCATAGACACACAGCTGGGCTCTGGCTCTGATCTCTTCTGATGAACTGGACTAAAACAACAGATTAAACTGTTAATTATGAGAATCTTAATTTAATTATACAATCATCTTAATATACTTCTAAAGGTATTTTTTATTTAAGGACTTTTGGAGCCTTCATGGTCTTATTGTATTCTTTCTTTCTTTCTGAAAGAAATGCTGAAACATTAATTCATGCGTTTATGACCTCACTGTTAGATTATTGTAATGCTTTATTGGGTGGTTGTTCTGCTCGCTTAATAAACAAACTCCAGCTGGTCCAAAATGCAGCAGCTAGAGTTCTTACTAGAACCAAAAAGTATGATCATATTAGTCTGGTTCTGTCTACACTGCACTGGCTCCCTATTAAACATCGTATAGATTTTAAAATCCTGCTAATTACTTATAAAGCCCTGAATGGTTTAGCTCCCCAGTACCTGAGTGAGCTCTTATCGCATTATAGTCCCTCACGCCCGCTGCGTTCTCAAAACTCTGGCAATTTGATAATACCTAGAATATCAAAATCAACTGCGGGTGGCAGATCTTTTTCTTATTTAGCACCCAAACTCTGGAACAATCTACCCTACAATGTTCGGGACGCAGACACACTCTGTCAGTTTAAATCTAGATTAAAGACCCATCTCTTTAACCTTGCTTACACATAACAAATCCACATTCTTATAATTCAAATCCGTTAAAGGATTGTTAGGCTGCACTAATTAGGTCAACCGGAACCGGGAACACTTCCCATAACACCCGATGTACTCGGTGCATCGTCAGAAGAATGGCATCTACGCTAATATTAGTCTGTTTCTCTCTTATTCCGAGGTCACATTAACCACCAGATCCAGTCCGTATCCAGATCAGATGGTCACTGCAGTCCCCCGGATCCAGTCCGTACCCAGCCCAGATGGTGGATCAGCACCTAGAGACGACCTCTACAGCCCTGAATGTCAGCGGAGTCCACATCAACTAGATGAGCCCCAGAGACGGATCCACATTAAAGACCACATCACCTAGACGGCTGTCGGCACAAGACCACGGGAACTTTGGCCAGAGGAGAACTGGCCCCCCGACTGAGTCTGGTTTCTCCCAAGGTTTTTTTCTCCATTTGTCACCGATGGAGTTTTGGTTCCTTGCCGCTGTCGCCTCTGGCTTGCTTAGTTGGGGACACTTTCTCTTAACACAATATTGCATTTTATTTTATTGTTTTTGATTAACTACCTTTACCTATAATGTGAGTGTTTAATGTTGCCTTTGGCATTGTTGATGTACTGTTTCCTATTTGAGTGTGTGCGACGAACAACCGTATAAGTCCAAAAAAACAAAAAATGAGATAACCATGTGACATTAATTGTATGTGTGAACTTTGTATACAGAAGCAGTTTGGGGATATTTTCGCGCGACCAAGAGTCCGCATTTTAAACATTAAAATAGCGTCACGCGGAAAAACCGTTTATGTCCACAAAAAAGCATGGAGATGCCGCTTGCTGTCATGTCCGCTTCGGACATTAAAAGGCAAAACCTCGGCAAAAAGAGAGCCGACATGACCAAATGGAAGGACAGAGTAAGGAAGGCTTTGAGGGATGCTGGAAAACCATATTTGACTCGAAGAGGAGAACAAAAACCAGGGAAAAATCCACCCAAACTGCTGAGTGGAAGAACCGTATATGTGATGTGATCTCTCTCTCTCTCTCTCTCTCTCTCTGAACGCGCTAAACACCGCATAAACAGTTAACCTATCAAAATAAACCACATACCATATATAATAAAGCTGTATTCTTTCATATTTCCCGCCAGTCCTGTGTAAAGTACGGCAAGCAGAGTTTATTTGTTTATATATTTATTTATATCGTGAGATGGCGGAGGTGCGCTGCGCCAGCTTTTCTAAATAAACGACAAGGTGCACTATTGGAGCTATCTAAACATACAAGAAGTGATCAAAGATATCCTGATATCTGACTAACTTGTTACAGTTATATTTGCGTGTAGCCTAGCCTACTGGGCGTCTACTATAGATCAGTCATGAATAGGTTGAAATGAAAGTTGAGAAAATTATGATATATCTTGTATACCTTATGATATGTTGAATAATATTTAGCTATGATGTATGTCTGCATTGTATTTATTGTTTTTATTTATTTATTTATTTATTGTTTTTTGTTAATAATTCATTGTTATTGCCTGTACTGTAAGAATGTCTATGTATTATACATTGTTCATACTGTATTTTCTGTTTTTAAATAATAATAATAATAATAATAATAATAATAATAATAATAAACTAGAAAGAAATGCTTAATATTAACCTGAAGTTTCTGTTACTGTATTAAAACTAAGATAAGGAATCAGATCTTTAGTGGTTTAAAGTGATATGATGAACTGGAGTTATACTGTTATTCCTCACTAACTGGACATATACCGTTCTTCCACATTTCAGAAATATAAATCACAATAACTTTTGATTTTTAATACTGACACTGAAAAATGTTATCTCCTTAGAATTGAGAAGCTTTTGTTGTCTATTTTCAAGTAAAATAAAAATATATAATATAATGTTCCCAATCCAAATGAAAAAAATCTTATTACTCAAAATTTGAAAATATGGACTTGTATGGTTCTTCGTCTCAAGGCCTCATTTAATACTGTACAGCCACCTTGTCACAATTCTGTATTGTTAAAGGCGGTATATAAATAAAGGTGACTTGACTTGACTTGACTTTCTTTCTTTCTTTCTGTCTTTTTTATATAAAAGGTTATGTAATGTGTTCACTTAAAGTACCTGCATCCTGGAAAAAAACCTTCTTCAGGTGTTTGTGTTTCATCCATGATGGATCTGAACAGTTTGATCTCCACCACTGATAAACAAGTCTGATAAACAAGTGACAAGCAATCACAAAAACTACAGTAATTAAACAGCCTGTTGTAAATAATTCCATTCCAACCTTTAAATATATTCTGTACTGTAAATAATTGATTCTGACAGTTTAAAATGGCTAAACATCAACTCTGTACATTTACATTCACTTTTATACCATTCTAGTCACAAGGATACTAAATGATTTTAGCAAATGCAATGTAATTTACAGTTTGTGTCCCATATTTTCTTGTACCATTAAAGTATCAGATGGAAAAATGCATATGGCAGTTGTATTCAAACGAGGTTGTGCATAGTAAACTAGGTGTTGTAACCTCCATATCTGGTTATTTTGGGAGGAGATGCGGTGTTGGTGAATGTACCCAATCTTCTGCAGGATTTTTTAAAGGGGTCATCGGATGCCCATTTTCCACAAGTTGATATGATTCTTTAAGGTCTTAATGAAAAGTCTCTAATATACTTTGATTAAAAATTCTCTATGGTTTTGTAAAACAACACCCTTTTTACCTTGTCAAAATGAGCTCTGCAAAAATCATCTCATTCTAAGGGGTTGTTCCTTTAAATGCAAATGAGCTCTGCTCAACCCGCCGCTCTCTTCTCTATGTGGAAAGACGGTCTTGTTTACATTAGCCACATTTAGCCACGTTTAACCGCTAAACTTCCTATCTACCACGTTGTAAGGAAAAGGCGATCGCAAAGATTCATAAAAAAATGCTTATACTCACTTCTGCTGTAAGTGAAGCTGGAACATGAATGATTCGCGCGAAGATAGACGGATACATGTAGATCGGGAGGCGCATTCCCTTCACAAACAAACGTAATCTACTGCATCTTCAGCGGCTCAGATGTCAGGAGTAAACGACGACCACTATGTCTATTATTACATCCAGCAACACAACACCTCAATCGCTCAATCTGAGATATTCTTGTCTAACTTACATCCCTGCTCTGGCATCAAAACATGGAAAGTTACTGGACTGTGACAGCTGGTCTAAGGTAAGAGCTCATGTCAGTCAACTATGGTGGGAGCGGCCTCGGTCGGTGTGGCGGCACACCAACAGGCATCTGAGAACGGCTCAATTTGAAAAAGGGGATATTATTTTTACAGATTAATTAAAAACCACTGCATGGATTTTTTATCATTATAGGGTAGATTTGTAAATACACTGCCGACACATATTAATGTTCAAACAACATGAAAAAGTGAACTTAGCATCCAATGACCCCTTTAAGCCGATCTGCATGTTCTGCACAGACACAATTTAAGGATGAAATCTATGCAAAACTTTGTAGACATGTAATTTTATTTACTTTATATATATTTTATGAAGCCCCTGGTGCTTGTCTATTGGCAACACCATAACTATAACACTGCCATATTAAAGTCTTTTAGTAGAAGAGATATAGTCCTCACTTCATGTTACATGGCATTTTGATCACCAAGTCATAAACACATTTTTAAATATATAATTTCTTTTTTATTTTTTAGTTTTTTTGCTAATTAAAATTTTCTTAGAAAATGAACAATTCTTTAGTGTCGTCAACAACAGAAAATGTTACAATCTAAAACAGTAAAATATACGATATCAAGAGATTCTGGCTCAAGATTACACAAAGAACATAAAGCTAAGATATTGTCCTTACATAAGTCAATGCATGAATAATATCTATGACTGAAATACATTTATTTCATTTTATACTACTTTCACAGTAAAACACAACCTTTTTATAACCTTTAAAAACTATGGGGTAGATTTATAACAACAGTAGACTACTTTCATTCACACTGATCGTTATATCAGTTTTTAATAATAAAGGTTTGAAAAAAATGTTTATAGAACATTACAGTGAAACATGTTACAATCTTGTAATCCTTATATGTCCATATTTAATCATGTTTCTTGTGTGTCATGATTGAGTTAGTATTTACTGCTTACTTACATTAATTAGGAAGTGCCTTGTGCTCCACACCTGAAGACTTGCTTTGATCAAAATCTTTGGCTACTTTGGTTACAAGTTCTTAAAATATCCTTGGTCTGCCATTATGTACATATCAATTTCCACATTACGATATAAGAATTGCAGTTTTTTTCAAAACAGAAAAAAACAAAACGAAAACAACAACAAAAAATATGACCAGGTGTAAACACTGCACATAAAACAATCTGCTTTCACTTTAACTTTGTCACCAGGCTTGCCAAACCTGTTTGGAGGGAGAAAAACAACTTATCAAGTTTGGTCTTGAGTGACTAAATGCTGTTTTGAACAAATATTATATATTATATATTAATATAATATATTATATATATTCATAAAAGTCAGTTCTATGTAATTTTTGTGTTTTGATAATGATTAGCATGCCATAAATGTTTTAAGTCATCTGAAAATGTTTTTTGTAAATAATTAAATGTTCATAATGTCATTATAAATAATGATTTGATATATTATAAATCACATATTCTCACAAATTTGTCGCTTTAATATTTTACCATTAAGTTTTTCAATGTTGAAACTGATTAAAAACTATTTGTAAACAACATCAACATGGCAGAACAGACTCATGGATTCACAATAGTGTGAAGGAGGAACAATTTCAAACTGAAATGTGTGAAAACATCTATCCACCTGACTAATAAGCAATAATTATATAATCAGCGATAATCATCCCTATGTTTCATTGAAATGACCAAATATCTGTGTTCTATAAAGTAGCTCCCCTTACGAAAAAGCAGTTTATTCAAGTATGCTATTAGTATGCTTCTTTTAAACTAAAATAGGAAAGTATACTTTCAGTATACTTTTCATGTACTTCTCAGAAATATGCTTAACATTACATTTAAGTATACTTGATTTATGCTTAGAAAAAGTCTAAGCATATTTGCGCTGTGTTGTGCTCTGAGAATCCGTGTTTTCATTGTTATACGCTAGGGATGCTATTGCATATCTTCTGTACAGAATTTCCAAAACACAAGTGAAGAAAACGAAATGCTTCCACATGTAATCTAACACAATCGTCAGACATAATACAGCATCAAAATCATAGATATGTAAAACTGTGTGACGTTAAGGAATAAAATGTCGACCCATGAAGAGGTAATAATGACTGATAAGCTTTGGGTGTCAGGGTTTTGTCACAGCAGTCTACTAGAAAAAGACCCAAACGCAGAATGACTAGGGATTGCTGACCGTCCACAGGGCAGCAGCGCAGCTGGATCGTCTTCCCTGGAGAGGTCTGGCTTACCCTCCGATGCAGCGATTGACATCCGTTGTCGGGGGGGAGCTCCAAAGGATACGAGTGGTACCCCACGGGAGGGTCCAGCCCATTCCTTGGGCAGCTCCAGTGGCTCCAGAGGTACCTCTGGCCGGGGGCGTTTGTGGATTGTAAGATACATGCATAAACTTTATGCAGTACATGGATAATTGTGCGTGCATCTATTAATCATTTTGAGTCTAATATCATCCCATAACAAACGGGCACAAATTGAGCACAAATGAATGGCACCGGTTTGGAAAGATTTGGAAGGCATGGGGTTGAGAATCACGTCACTACCCCGAATTGTTTTTGTTATTTCTAAGAAGGGGAAATATATTTGACATTCATTTCAACGGCACAAACCGAGCACAAACGAATGACACCAGTTTTGTGTTATGTAAACGAACTGAGGTGGAGTGACGTCACAGTCCCTATTTTGGTTATATGTAAGGAAGGAAAACAGATAAAGTGTTTGTTTCAATGGCACAAACGGGCACAAATCGAGCACAAACAAACTGCACCGTTTTGGAGTGATTTGGGCAACGTGGCATGAAAAGTGACCTCACACGGTCAAAAAAATATTGTTTAATATCAAACACCAAACCAGCACAAAAAATGAGCTATGCCCCATTTGTGATTGAATCACATTAGATTGAAGACAAGAGCAGCTTCGGTATTCTTTGCTCGCTTTCTTTATTTGATCATTTTCCAGTTTGAACGACCATTTTGTTTTTCATGCTATTGAAATAACCATTGTGAAGTCTTGATTGTCTAATCTGTAAAAAGCAGTTAATAAATGGTTCTTCCTTTCCCCCTTTCTATAGACCAATTTGGGATAGACGTCACAGTTATGTCACTTGCAGCTGCGCACACATTGTGGTGGCAGAAAAACACTAGAAACAAGTGGAGAGAAATGGGTAAAATCCATCGAAAAGAGAAAAATGTATTGTGCCTTTGGATGTCACGATTTTAGGATAAACAGAGATGTTTAAACAGACAGAATAATGGATGAAATCTGCTATGATTACTTTACTTTTAAAGCATAAATTTGATTTAAATAACAGATCTAAATAATATTCACATATGCAGTTCATAGGGGACATATTGTATGCACAAATAGGAAAAGAGCTCCTGTCCATAGTATATGGCAGCGAGAAATTCCACCAATATGGGATGCTGGTTGCTGGTCCACAGCACAGTAAGCAGGTGTGCTGGTGGAGCGGCATATGTTGTCTCTTAGGTGCTGGTATGATCCCAGCAACACTACAACAAAACTTGTTGTTTTACATATCACATTTAAGTGCAGTGTTGTAGTTAGTGAAATAAGGTCGATTCACTCTACAAGTGATGACTGAGCATTAGTGATGACACCTACAATTAACAGCTGAGGAAAAGATGAACAGCAAGAACACAAAAAGTGAAAAGGTGAATAGAAACACTGCTTATCAACTACTTACAGCTACACAGCCATAGATGAAATCAATATCTCACCATTGGGTGATTAAACAACTGCAAAAACAGAATGAACATATTCACTTATTGCAAATCAGTTTGGCTTTATTTTTTTTATAAAGTACATATACAAAGGTTTGCTGTACAAAGGTTTACCATTATGGTGATTAGTGTTCCCTTTAGATGGGGACTTGGCCATTGTCACGGAGGCAAGACAGGAAATGAAAGATCGAGGAAAGGTCCCTGTGTAGCGTGGCGGAGAGCTCAAACGCGGATGTACACGAACAAGCAGGTTAACCACGCAGTTTATCTGAGAACGCTCCGACAAAGGAGGGCGGTACTCACGTGAATAGAGACGATGGGTGAGGAGACGACCTTCAAAAGAGTCCCACATGAACTCAATGTCTGGTGCCAAACCAACCTTTACTTCCTGTTTATATAGCCACGGAGATTACTTCCGGGACCTCGTGACCTCACGTGATCCGGTGCGTGTGACAGTACCCCCCCCTCCAGGGCCGGCACCAGACGGACCCGGGGAGGAGGATACCCGACGATGGTAGTCCTGGATGAGGGCTGGATCCAAGATGAACCGCCCGGGGACCCAAGACCGCTCTTCCGGACCGTAGCCCTCCTAGTCCACCAGGTACTGGGTGCCACGGCCCCGGGGTCGCGAGTCGAGGATTCTCCGGACGGTGTAAGCAGGACCACCGTCAATGATCCGGGGTGGGGGGGGAGCAGGGACCTGGGGAGATAGTGGAGAAAAGAAAACAGGTTTTAGTTGGGATTGGTGAAATACGGGATGGATCCGGAGGGAAGCAGGCAGCTGGAGCCGGAAGGTGACAGGGTTCAGACGGTGGGTGATCTTGAAGGGGCTAATGTAGCGAGAGGTGAGTTTTTTGGAGTCCATGCGAAGGTTGATGTTCCGGGTGGAGAGGTAGACCCTGTCACCTACATGGAACAATCGTCCCGGAGGGTGTCGGCGGCGGTGCTGCGTGATGTAGAGACGGTTGGTCTTAAGGATGGCAGCCCGAGCGTGGTTCCAAAGCCGCCGACACCGGCGGACCAACTGTTGGGCCGACGGGACTTCAACCTCCGGTTCCTGATGTTCGAATATGGGAGGTTGAAACCCGTAGCATACCTCGAATGGGCTTAGGCCGGTGGAGGTGGAGGTGTGGAGGTTGTTAGACAGTTCGGTCCAGACAAGGTAGCTGGCCCAGGAGCGCTGGTGTTCACTGGCAAAACATCGGAGGAAGCGCTCCAGTTGTTGGTTGGCCCACTCCGTCTGGCCGTTAGTCTGAGGGTGGAAACCTGACGAGAGACTGGAGGTGGTACCGACCAGACGGCAGAAGGCCTGCCAGAACTTGGCCGTGAACTGGGGCCCTCTGTCCGAGACGATGTCCTTGGGGAACCCATGCAGGCGGACTACGTGTTCAAGGATTAATTCTGCGGTGGTTTTAGCACGATGGTGAGGATGGTGTTCTTTCCTTGGGATTCGGGGAGTCCAGAGACGAAATCGAGGGAGATGTGGGTCCAAGGGCGTTTGGGTACAGGGAGGGGCTGCAACTCCCCGGTAGAGGGCGCGTTGGAGTTCTTAGAACGGGCACAGATGTTGCAGGCCTGGACCTACTCCACCAGAAGGCCCGGCCGATGAAATTGATGGTTCTCTGGACTCCCTGGTGTCCGGCCAACGTGGAGTCGTGTCCCCACTGGAGCACCTCCTGTCGAAGGATGTTGGGGACGAAGAGGCATCCAGCGGGCGTGTCCGGTGGTGGTGGGTGTTGGCCGTGCACCTGGCGTACTCTCTCCTCTAACCCCCACCGGAGGGGAGCCATGATGATCTGGGGGGGTAAGACAGGCGCGGGTTTGGAGGTGATGGTGTCACGTTGGTGTTGACGGGAGAGTGCGTCGGCTTTAGTGTTCTTGGATCCGGGACGGTATGAGAGGTGGAAGTTGAAGTGCTCAAAGAAAAGTGCCCACCGCGCCTGACTCGGGTTCAGCTGCTTTGTCTGGCGAATGACGGTGAGGTTCTGATGATCCGTCCAGATGGTGAATGGGTCACTGCCGCCCTGGAGCCAGTGACGCCATTCCTCCAGAGCCCACTTGATGGCCAACAGCTCACGATCCCCTACCCCGTAACGCTGCTGAGTGGGATTAAATTTTCTGGAGAAGAAGCTACAGGGATGTAGCTTCTCGTCTGGACCTCGTTGTGAGAGAACAGCTCCTACGCCCACATCGGAAGCGTCCACCTCAACAACGAAGTGTTTGGTCGGTTCTGGATGAATGAGGACAGGTGCAGTGGTAAACTGATGGCAGAGTGACTTGAATGCCTGGGTGGCTTCCGGGGTGAGGTGAAAGTCTCCGCGAGATGGTTTAGTAAGAGCAGTGAGAGGCGCTGCAGTGGAACTGAAGCCCCGGATGAATCGCCTGTAGAAATTGGCGAACCCCAGAAACCGCTGTAGCTGTTTAAGTGACGTGGGTAGGGGCCACGCACGCACAGCCTCCAGCTTCTGGGGATCCATGGCCACACCCTGGGCTGAGATGACAAAACCAAGGAATGTGGTAGTGTGCTGGTGGAAAGCACATTTCTCCAACTTACAGAACAACTGGTGGGCCAGCAACCTCTGTAGCACTGCTCGGACATGCTGGGTGTGCTCCTCTTGGGTCTTGGAGTAGATCAGGATATCATCCAAATAGGCATAACACCATCTACCCAGCATGTCCCGGAGAACGTCGTTAATGAAGTGTTGAAAAGCAGCTGGACTATTGCAGAGGCCAAAGGGCATGACGAGGGTCTCGTAGTGACCGGTGGGGGTTATGAATGCCGTCTTCCACTCGTCGCCCTCCCTGATGCGTACCAGGTTGTAAGCGCTCCGTAAATCCAACTTCGTAAAGAAGTGGGCACCAGAGAGGGCGTCCAGGGCAGTGTTGGTAAGAGGGAGTGGATGACGGTTCTTCACGGTGATCTGGTTGAGCCCCCGATAGTCAACGCACGGTTGGAGACCCCCGTCCTTCTTTTTGACGAAGAAGAACCCCGCGGCCGCGGGTGAGCTGGAGGGTCGGATGGTAGGGGTGTGACGAGACCCTTATCCCACGAGACGAGACGAGACACGAGACTGGGTTCACGAGAACGAGACGAGACGAGATGAGATTTTTAAACTTTTTTTAAGCTTTTTTTTTTCCTCAATGATGAAATATATAGGGAAAATAGTCTTTTATTCAACTGAAAAAGACAAAATGCAAAAAAATGAAGGTGCATTTTGAACTTTATGAAATTAAACTTCAATTTTAATGAATAATATGCAGTAATAAACAACATTTAAACAAGAGCTTCACGATTCAGGAGAAAAAGGATTAGAAAACTAAACAAAATAACGTAATTTACTAGTGGTTCTGACAAATTGTTCATCGGCTAAGTCTTTGCTAAAAACATATATTCATTTAAATAAAATAAAATAATAAAAAAAACATTAAATGAAGGAGTCAGTGTCTCACTTCACTAAGACTTGTTTGACTATTAAAATCTCCTGAATGAATGATTCAATGACATGTTTTAAACGGGCAGTTGTCGCCACCTCCTGGCGGAAGAGGAGAAGCACTACAATGCATATACGTGTTAAAATACTTTCGTTTCGCTACTGTAGACAATAAGTGTTTATACCCAAACTATAAACTTTTATCCCTGTACTTCTGTTATTTAAATGTCTGTAACACAGAAATAATGATTCTAATGTGGTTAAAAAGACTCTTTCTATGTTCACATTTACCCCGACCCTCTGATTCATTAACATGGGCAGCCACAAAACCTGCTTCTCACGCTCCACTGACACTCGCGATGTGAAACAGTCCTAATAGACATAGCTAAATCGTTGTCATTCAGGAATAAGATTACGTGGGTGTTTGAATCGACACCTCCATATTTTAAGGATTAATAGTGCAGCTCTAATGTAAACACTGCAAAATGTTTTGCAAAGATATTGTCACGAGATCTCGCGAGATCCAACTGGTCTCGCGAGACACATCAGATCTCGCGAGATCTCGTCCCATGAGATTTCGTCACATCCCTATCAGATGGTACCTGAGCGAAGACCCTCCGCCACGTACTCCTCCATCACCAGTTGTTCTTGGGCCGACAGGGAGTACAGGTGGCTGCGGGGGCGGTACCGCGCCCGGCACGAGATCGATAGCAAGATCGTAGGGGCGATGAGGAGGCAGCCGAGCCGCGCTACGCTTGCTGAAGACCTCGGCCAGGTCGCGGTACTGGACGGGGATAGCTTCGAGGTCGACATCGGGGGCCTCGGACTCCCCCCGAACACGTCCCAACCTTGGCCCGGAGACAGAGTTCCTGACGGGTCGCACCCCAGTGAATGATCCAGTTGGAAGTCCAGGAAATGAGAGCGTCGTGAGTGATGAGCCAGGGGTGTCCAAGGATGATCGGTGGTGCGGGAAGCTTGGTGACGTAGAAGTGAATGTTCTCGGAGTGTGAGCCGATGACCAGTGTTAATTCCTGAGTGCGATGAGTGATGGGGCTAAAGCTGAGGGGGCGACCGTCGAGGGCGGTGACATTCAAAGGTTGGGATAACGCCTCATTTACAATCCCCAAACTGGGCAGCATAAGCCTGATAGCAGCAACCGGGAAATGAAGGACTTAGGGTAGGTTTTCGCAGTGGTGGGACCAGATGAAGACCTCCCCCTCTTCACCTGGTCTGTCCGTTTCCCGGACGAAGAGGGCAGATCGCTCGGTGATGGTCCGGGGAGGCGCAATAGGCACACAGGCCCTCGCGGTAGCGTCTGGCCCTCTCTGCCGCTGACAGGGAGGTGTGCCCTATTTGCATGGGTTCCCCGGCTCCGGTCGAGTGGGCCTCTAAGGCGACTGGTGGAGGTGGTGGAGACGCAGCGACAGCGTGGGAGGTAGATGGCTCTGGAGTCCTCTGGTAACCGGGGGGTCCTGTAAAAGAACGGAAAACAGATTTAGTGGAGTGACTCATCCGCTGATCCACATGGAGGGCCAGCTGGATCATGCCCTCCAGGGTGTCAGGGAGCTCCCGCACAGCCAATTCGTCTTTGAGACGGATGGAGAGTCCCTCATAGTAGGCTGTGCCGGATCACTCCCACCAGCTGTTCCAAATCCGCCGGGACCATCTCGGGACCAGACATTCTGTCACGAAGGCAAGACAGGAAATGAAAGATCGAGGAAAGGTCCTTGTGTAGCGTGGCGGAGAGCTCGAACGCGGATGTACACGAACAAGCAGGTTAACCACGCAGTTTATCTGAGAACGCTCCGAAAAAGGAGTTGAGATTCCCACCAGGAAATCCGCGTTCTCACACGCACACAGACAAACACACAAAAGCTCCGGAGAGCGGTACTCACGTGAGTAGAGACGATGGGTGAGGAGACGACCTTCAAAAGAGTCCCACATGAACTCAATGTCTGGTGCCAAACCAACCTTTACTTTCTGTTTATATAGCCACGGAGATTACTTCCGGGACCTCGTGACCTCACGTGATCCGGTGCGTGTGACAGCCATTAATTTTAGTTGAATTAACTCTGTTTCAGCAATTGTTGTAAGTGCACGCTATCACTATTTTTATAATATTTCATGGTTCTTACTGCACTGACATAACTTTTACTGTATGGTCTTTTTGAAATCATTGACTGACAGCTGGATTTGGACATATGTGACTTTCCAAATAAGTATGAAAATCTTTGAAAAAAAAACAACTTACAGTTTTGAACCTTCATTATCAAGTTATTAATAACTGTCCCATTAAAAGAGCTCTTCTCATAACCCCTGCTATTGAACAAACTGCTTAAGATTTAGCTTTTATTAGGCTTTTTTTTTGTTTTGTTTTCATATCTCTAAAAAATTGTTATCCAGTGTACACAAGCTTTTTTTTTTTAAATATTATGAATATAAGATCTGTACACAAATCACTTAAAAAAAAATTAATTTGATGCTTTGAAACATTTGACCAGTTTCCCAGTAATATTGATTAATAATATAATCATAACTAATGCAATTATATTTTTTCAGTTATGCTTTCAGCAGAGGAAGCAAAATAAATTGCAAAGTTATCAAATCATTCAATAAATCGTTATTTAACATTATACTGTTTTTCCTTTGCATCATTAATGTGTTAAATAGAGAAATATGCAAGCTAAAATTATGTTTGCATATAAAACACTGCTTGCATACAATCTAAATGTGATGTACATACCTAGTAAAGAATAACATTGATGATGCTCTGAGCCATGCCTATCTGAAAGAGGAGAAAGAGGATCTATTGGGAGAACAGTAGAGGTGAATTGGGTGACATCACAACTTCCCAGTTCAAAAGGAAAAGCTGGAACTTTTTAAGAAAGCCACAGCAGATGGTGCTGAGATGCAAACACTAAAGAATGCTGTCAGAGATGTTTGGTCAAAAGAGAGATCAAGATCAATTCAACCCTACTGGATGTTCAGAGAGGCCAACAAGCTGATTGTTGCACAGCAGCTCAGACAATAACTGTTAGCAAAATACATGAGTCTCACCTCAGAATTGTGAAGTGTAAAGCAAGAGGAAGAGACATTATGTATTGGCCAAATATGTCGACCCAATTTGAAGAGACGGTGTCCAAATGCTTGGTTTGTGATGAGAATAAGAATAAAATAATATTTTATTGCACTGACTAAATATCCTGTGTTTATGTGGTATTGGATTATAGGACACAGTGAGGCAACAAGTTCTCCAAAGACTACCTTCCAGAGTGAAGCTCTGATGCTCTGGAACACCCGCCTCTTGACATTGAATACTTGCAGTTTGTTTGCCGTTAAGAAATTACTTTGATTACTGCTTTGTCAGCAAACATTGGGATTTCACAGGACTTGGTCAGAGGTTGGATGGATTTGGATTCTCTTATTCAGCAGCACAAGGAAGGCCAGCTGGTGGCAACTGTAGTAGAGATTGAAAGACCAGATGAATGTGGACATCCAAGAACACAAATATCAGAAACCAGACTAATCTATTTTCTGAAGCTTTAATTACCATAGGAAACTATCAGTAAAATTTTAGGTGTCTCTCGTGCAACTCTCCATCGATGAATGAGAGTATGTAATTTGTCAGTCACATCCCTTTAAAATAGCTGCACAGATAAAGAAATTTATTCTTTGGTGTCCGACATCAAGAGCCCTCATTACCAAAAGACATAGAGTACAGTGAGACAGAAATCGTGCATCAATGCATCGATGCATTGATGGTCTCTGTGTTCTCTCACGGATGTCCCAGCTTGGTTGTGTTGCTCAGCAAACTTACTCTGTACCATAACCCAAGTATTGTGTACATATAGATACAAACCATAAGCTCATAAGGTAAATTTAATTTTTCTGAATTTTTGTGTCAAATCTATGTATGTGCAATTATTATTTACATTTAGTTACCAAAAAATGTCACAGTTTTTACACATACACTTTGTGGGTTTTATGGTTGTCTATGCATTTTAAGTTTAAAGGGAAAACTAATACGATGACAAGTGTTTCAGTCATTTTGTTATCCTTTTGTCATGCAACATGCCTTCGCTTTGATAATTTCTCCTAGATACAGCATCATCATCTTTGGGGGTATGGATGGATATTCAAGAAAGGTACAGCATTTAAACCTGCTTTTAGGTGGATATCAGTCACTGTATAAAAAATGTCTTGGCATGCTTTTGTTCTTTTATTTATTTATTTATTTTCAAAAAAGTGTTTTCCAGAATGAGGAACAGAGAATGCAAGCTTCATTGCTGGCAAGAGTGTGCAATCAGAGGTAAAACGATAACATCCTTACTTGCCATGATTTACTGGGGTGATAGTTAAACTCAGCATCATTTTAACTGAGCATGTGAATTTTTCACCGTATTAGTCATTATTATGGGCTCTGTTTCATCAGGGTCGAACACCTCTGTGGTGACACACATTCAATCTCAGCAGTGTACTATGACATCTTACATTGTCTTGAGGACTGTGGACTTCTTATGTTTTTTTTGTTTTTTTTTTACCTCACATACAAACCAGCTTTGAAGCTTTCAGGGATGTGTGGGATAACCATTCCATGAGGACAGAGAGCAACTGTATTTTTTCTTAAAAAAAAAAAAAAAAAACCCTGAAAAAAATATGCCAACTTTTAGGGCAATACAAGTAGGGGTGAACTGGGACACAGCTGTTAATTTGTTTCAGCTCCACTCTCTGTGATCAGTTTGTTTATATACTTGTGTAGGATCTTGTTGAAAATTGTGTTTTTATATATTTTTTATATTTTTTATTTATTTGTTTATGTTTTATATTTATATACTGTATGGTTATATATTTATGAACAAAAATGTGACAGTAGTGTTTTTATTCTCTTAAATATAAAAACAAACAAGTAAATAAACATGACAAGCAGGTGTTTTTTGTTCTCTTTGTTGTCAAATAGTACAAAAAACGTGATAAAAACAACAGTGACAGCACACCCAGCCAGCAATGACATGTGGGGCCCAGATGGGTTAACTACGGGTTCCATGGGAACTGTGTGGGCATGGGCTTTGGCTGGGTGAAATCAGCGGGTCCCATGTAGGTTTTGTAGTATGAGTCCAACATAGGAAGCCCATATGAGCTGATTACATGGGCCCCATAAGGGACAGGCATGGGCCAAGTGGGCATGGGTTTGATCTGGGAACACATATATGGGTCTTGCATGACATATTTATGGGCCAAGTGGGCATGGGTTTGAACTGGGAACACAAATATGGGTCTTGCATGACATATTTATGGGCCAAGTGGGCATGGGTTTGAACTGGGAATGCACATATGGGTCCTGCATAGAATTTTTATAGGCCAAGTGGGCATGGGTTTGAACTGGGAACACAAATATGGGTCTTGCATGACATATTTATGGGCCAAGTGGGCATGGGTTTGAACTGGGAACACAAATATGGGTCTTGCATGACATATTTATGGGCCAAGTGGGCATGGGTTTGAACTGGGAATGCACATATGGGTCCTGCATAGAATTTTTATAGGCCAAGTGGGCATGGGTTTGAACTGGGAACACAAATATGGGTCTTGCATGACATATTTATGGGCCAAGTGGGCATGGGTTTGAACTGGGAATGCACATATGGGTCCTGCATAGAATTTTTATAGGCCAAGTGGGCATGGGTTTGAACTAATGAAATCTGTGTGTTGTTTGATTAAAATAAATAAAGTATATTGAAACAAATAAAATGAATCAGTTTAAGGGATATACACAGTTATTTCAAATCAATCTAAACTAATTCCAGGGGAAATTAAATGAGCTCAACTAATTTTTTCTGAAACTACAAAAAGGAATTGAGCTGAGTCAACTACTACTTCTGCGCATGCTCAGAAGACAGGAACTTCCGGTGACCGCTTCAACCGACGCCATTAATTGTCCATTAATTAATGTAGTTGTGTGAAATCGGTAAGTCCAAAAATCTTTTACCATCCTTGTCTATATTGTGCTGATAGTTATTAAAAACTGTTCAAAATAGTCCTAGTATTGTATTTAAGCAGATATTTGACTCTTTATTTTTATATTTAAAACGGACTCGGATCACCCTGTATATGCAATGAAAAAATAGCAAATTCGTTTAAATGCCTGTATTCATGTGCCTATTTAGACATTAACGTGGTATTTGCTTAGATCTGACACTAGTTGTAAGGGGTATTTCACTAGATCGTTTGAGTTATATTACAAAAATTAACCATTTCATTCGGGTGAATTTTGTTGAGCTTGCTGTTAGCAAGGTGATATTTCCGTACGGGTAGAGACGAGAAAACTGCAAATTCAAGTAAAAACGATTTACAGTTATTTCACTTAAAATACAAGTTTATGTTTGATGTAACATGT